>NC_083570.1:70005377-70292877 GCF_027579695.1 Neoarius graeffei
TTTAACACACTCAAGTATTATGTGTTGAGGTTTCTTTTTTTCCGGATTTTTCTTTCATTTTTTGTTTGCCTGCCTATAAATCTCTCAAAATTTAGGGCCCCATTTAGGTCTAATGCTGGGTTTGAGTGCCGTCCAGGTCAGATGGGCTCCTGGTGAAGATCTCCCAGAGAGATTATCTTTCAAAGGATCGAAGTTGATGCTTGATTCAGTCAGGCAGGGGTAATAAATCACTGATCGTTTGCCTTTTTTTTTTTTTCAAACAAACTGAGCTCTTAATGCCGTTTTGGTAAGAGGAACGTTTTTCTCATTTTGAGAAATGTTAACAAACCGGTTTCTTTTTATTACGCTATTTTCTTCGTAATAATTATGCCCCTGCACTCGGTGCCGTCACGAAGTCTGGACAGACAGAGGTTTGGTAACGTTCTTTGTACGTTCTGTCCGTGGGTGGTAGTCTTTGTTCACATAGGTCTCACTAGTCGTAACATCCCGTCTTGAGTGCCTCTTCGGCGTCCTCATGAGTCATTTACTCTTATCTGTGAGAGGTCTGTAACCCCTCCTTCTTAACATTAGACTGTCTACACACACACCACACACAATAATATAATAGCTTTCTCATAACTTACACCTTTCGTATTCAATAAATACATTTGAAATAAGATAAAATACATTTTGATAGTTGTTTCCTCTGAGTAACCTGATTACAAGATGTTACACCGAACGCTCTGCATCACATTTTAACTGTACATTTGAGTCTTGGAGCCTGACTCTCTTCCTCACTCTTATCAACACTCCATCAAAGAACAAACCCAACCAGCTCAGGTCTCCTTCCTCTTCACCTTGGGCTATTCGGAGCCTGTGTTTGCGTTTCGGCGCGTTAACTTTACACTCCCTTTGTTTTCAGTGGACAGGCTGAGAATTATGTAATAGTCTTGCCGTAAAAGCGTGGCTCTGTTTGAGAATCCTAAATGCTCTGTATGTAGGAAAACAGGCCAGGCCTGGCCTCTCTGCTTCTTTATGACCATCTGTGCTTAAGCACGGGGGATGCAGGAGTTCAAAAGCCCACCAATGCTTTTATGATGTCAGAGGCTGAATAAGAAACCTAGCCGCTGCTGTAGGACTGCGGCTCGGGAGCCATTTCTTTCCAGCTCACGCAGGGATCTGGAGCGTTTACAGGACGGCTGGAGCTAACCTCTGCTCTCTCCACGCTTTACGTCTCCCCGCTGCGGACACTTGAGGGGGGACAATTTGTTTAGGTGTGTGAAGATGGAGTACCGTATGCTCGGGGATTATGAGACGGCTGCTTGATTTGTGGACGGAATGTCCGCGCTGATCCTGGCCCTGCTACCCAGTGCACGCGTACACGCACGCACGCACACTCCCACACATTTATACAAGTTCCTTTCTGAAGTTCAGACTGCCTTGATTTCTGAACAGCAAAGGTGAAGTTCTAGTGAAGTAACTATAAGCTGAGGTAATGTCAGCACTATGAAGCGTTATACTATGTAGCAGTCGACTAACAGAAAAGGGCAAGATCATGCATCTGTGTGGTTCCTGACTTTAGTCCAGGAGTGATAGTAGAGATTAGTTCAGTCCTTCCCCGGCTTATTAAAAAAAAAAAAAAACCTTCTCAGTCTCTCCAGTCCTTTTTGACGTTGCACAGCTCTACCACTGAAAACAACCAGGTCTTTTCGAATGATTGCTTAATTCAGTTGCACTGCTTTGGTGGCGCAGGAAATTCAACTTTTTTCTCTCCCCCCCCACTTTTTTCCTACATTCCTGAGGAAAGCACTCATTAATTACATGTTGGAGAGAAGCAATTGTATCATGGTGTTTGGTCAGCACATGCCGGTGGGCTCGCCGATCTGAAATGAATCGGCGGTCAGCTGTTTTGAGCTTTTAGTACCATTAAAGGGACTCTGTGGTGGTTTGTTTTAGCCACTCAGTAAAGCATCTTTAAACAGTCCTTCATACAGAATGACATCGCCTGGGAACCTTTGAACACTGCTGTAGGACTACACTGTGTAGGTCCTTCACCTTGAAATGATAAAAGGGGTGAGTTATCGCTTTGTTTATCATGCTCTTAAACCCCTTGAAGTGCATTATTAAAGGACAGAATGCTTTGGAAAGAGTATTGTTAAGACTATTTTTACAAATCTTGTAAATCTTGGTAATTTATGTCCCCCAGTGCTGCGGGAATTTCACCTCACCCTTCTGGTTTGCATTTAGGGTTGAGCTGTACTGGAAGCTTGCGTGTATTGGGAGGTGGGTGGTTGAGGGGGTAATTGGTTCTTTCTCGTTCTCCCTCTCTATCTTCCACTCATTCCGTCTCACCTGTGAGGATTTACTGCAATGACCTCCCAGCTCCCCGGTCTTACCAGGTTCTCAGACTCGGGCCCAAGGCCTCCGGCACCAGGAGCTGAGCCTGTGCTTTAATCAGGTCGGCGCTGGGAGCGATTTGATTTTAATGCTGGGGGGCTGGATGCGATGGTGTGATTGACTGCCATGCAGAGGGGGGGCGGGATGTTGGTGGTGAGAAACTCCATTAATGGTATTGCTTCATTTCTTAAAGTGGCAGAAGCGGTGTGTGTGTGTGACCATACAGGGGGTCTGCCTTCCCAGACCCCCCACCTTTGCCCTAGTCATCCCCCTTTTTTTTTTTCTTTCCCCCCCTCTCTCCTTCTCACCCTCTGATTCTTAGCTACTTATTCAACCACACCCCATGATATTACCTCTGTGTGAACTTCAGCAGCACATTGATAGCTTGGGGCATTTTTTTCATAACTCTATCATGATAATCAGCATGTGTCAGTTTCCTCTTTGCCTACAAGTGAAGTGAAGCAGTGTGACTCAGTAGGTTAAGTGACTGAGAGGAGCCTGAAAGTGTTCCGTGTACACTCGTGCCACAGAGGGGAGGTGCTGAAGCATCCTTAGCTTGGTTTATGGTGTGTAATTGTGTACTGGGGAGGCTGTGCCCTCTGTTTCTCCTCTTAATGGCTGTTTGTGTGTTGTTTTTAGTGGCAGATTTATATGTGGGAGGGGCACAAGGCGAGGCTCTGATTTACTGCTCGAGGTGGCATTGACTCAATATGCGTATGTGCGCACGCTTTCTGCCTGTGTGTTCCAGGTGATCGTGCAGTCTGGCCGGCAGCCCAGCGTGCTGCAGAAACTGTGTCAGCTGCCGTTCCAGTACTTCAGCCACCCGCACCTCATCAAGGTGCTCTTCCCGTCACTGATCAGCGCCTGCTACAACAACCAGCAGAACAAAGTCATCCTGCAGCAGGAGATGAGCTGTGTGCTCCTGGCCACATTTATACAGGTACGTTATGGGTTTCCATCCAGAAAACGCACACGTCCTTGCATCTCTAGATGTGGATACGTTGATAGTACGCTCCCTCAGAGTAAAAGACCGACTCATTCACATTTTCACACGGTTACATAAATTGCCTACATATGTACTCCCCTTATTCTTTTTTTTTTTTAACTAGTCTTTTGTGTATAAATCCTACCACATCCATGCACTTAAATCATCATGCCTCTGCAGCTGAGGTTTGTCTTCTTGTCTCACCTGCAGCATGTCCTCTGACCTGTAAAACACCCCCCACCCCTACCCCCCGCACCCGCGCACACACCACACACACCTTTCCACTGTTTCTGCACAATGTCAACGTTTGACTCTTATCTCTCCAAACTCTGGCTTTGTCTCTGTTCCTGCCCTTTTGTTTTTTTGCTGCTCTTGTTACCCTCCCTTTTCCAAAGAAGCAGCCTCCACTGCAAAGATGGATGGCTTCCTCTGTCGATTTGGGTGGATTTACCTGCCACCGGTTGAGCCTCTTGTAAACAGGCCGACTCCTTCATCTTCCCCCTGACAAACTTCCCTGCACTGGCCTACTACCTTGATTATTTATGTGGAGATTAACGCTCGCTTTGACAAGGACAGGCGATTGTCATTCCGTTCAAACAACAGGAAGATGCACAGCATCCTGTACCACAATTGACAGATTTACATTGCAGTTTTGTACACAATAGAAGCAAGATTTTTTTTAAATTGGACAAAAATACAATTTTGAATGGTGCGTGTTTCCATTAAATGTTGTCCGATTAAAGCTGGGTTTTGTCCTCTGATGATGGCTCTTACAGAAACCTTTTTTTTTTTGCTTTTTTTTTTTCCACTAAGGTAGTGTTTCCATTTGCTGTTCATGTCATGCATGTGACTTAAATGGAAAACACAGTTTCAATTTTGCGAAATATTGTTTTATTGAATCATGAGGAAAAACCACCTCATGCAAGTGTAAAAACTTTTTTTTGTGATATTTTGGTGTTTTTGTTCCCCCCAAAAAAACTCTGTTTCCATTACTTGTTTTTAGTTTGCTATTCCAAATTGGGCATTATACAGGTTCATGGAAACACCGCTAACGTGTGATAGTTCTGTTGATAGTTTTACCCAAACTACTGTTCTTTGTAAAACTGCGGTTGCTGCGGTTTTTCCCCTTAACTGTAAACGTATGGCAGTACAATAATATATATTCATACAGTAATATATAAAGTGCACGGTACATGATGTACAGTATACGGCGCTCTTTTAATACGTTTTTTCATGCTAAATGAAAAGCTTACTAACATGCGTAGTATTACCCGTCAGAGACATTTTTAGACACACAAAACCCCAAGGTTTGGTGGGTCTTTTGTTGTTGTCCCCCCCCCCCCCCCCCGAAAGTAACAAAGTTACGAACATTCGATATGAGCACCGTTAGTGATGCACAAACCATCCAAGTGATGATCTCAATGCTGCCAGCCATGTAGGCTGCAACATATCCACTTGAGATCATGAAATGAAGATGAGAATGTGTCAGAACTTCAGAATTCAGAAAGCACTAATGTTTGCTTTGTAAAATGGGACGATCCCAGTATTTCCACACTTTCTGGTTGATTATTTTAATATGGGGTAAAAGTTGTAAAGATGGTTCTTGGAAATGTATTTTTATCTCTAACGTATGGAAACCAAAGCAGAACATGTGTATTTATTTATTTATTTGGGGGGGTTCGTCATCCAGACAAGCACAATACTTATTGTGTAAACAAATATAGAAGAAAAAAAACCCTCCTTTTACTTAATTCAGGGTGTTATATTTGCAGACTTAATGTTTTTGTTTTTTTTTTCTGTAGGATTGTGCCTCCAATGAGAACCAGACTGACAACAGGCCCTCACAGCAAGGTGAGTCATCTTGCACTTCATGAGCTTTATTTTATCCATTTTTCAGCTTCCTTGCTCAGTAGACAAGTACCATTTGTCTAATGATCTGAATGTTATTACGGATTATTGCTTGTCAGAGATATTGCATTCTGGTGCCTTTTTTCCCCCCAATACGCATAATAAATTAATATTCATCATTTATACAATGCAAATGAATTGCAGGTAATGAGTGTTTGTTTTTAACCTCGCTGAGATACGCTGGAGGGTTTTTGTTCATGTGTGCATTCAGTGAGTCTCTCTCTCTCTCTCTCTCTCTCTCTCTCTCTCTCTCTCTCTCTCTCTCTCTCTCTCTGATCCACAGAGAGGAGCTCTGCTCTGCTAGATTATTGTGAGCTATCTAACCGCTTCCCCCGAGATCAGTGGGACTCAGCACTTCAGTTCTTCCTCAATAAGCAGGAAGAGTAAGTGAGACGAGGAGTATACACTGGAATACACACACAGTCCTACAGTGCGGCTCCAGAGCAGTACACAGCGGACTACAGGATATTACATGGTCCTTTGTACCAGCACATTTTTCTCTAAGCACAACATCAAAACACTTTCACTACGTAGTTTCAGTTACTGTACGTGGGCTTTTAGCCAAGTTTGACAAGTATGTGCCGGCATGTAGCAACTGATTTTTTTTTTTTTTTGACTGGATTTTTGTAAATCTCCTTAATAACGGTGCATTTAACCAAATAATTATGTACTAAACGCGGATAAACTTTTTCGATGTACACAATGTAATAAACAGTCTTTACAATGCAATTACTTAAGAGCATAACAAGTTACATTTCTAAAGTTGTTTGAATGTATGAAGATATTTGCTGTGTAAATATACAGTTACTCGGAGCTGACAGTTTGAAGTGAAATCAGTTCTCTTCCAAATGAATGGATCTGTTCAAACAGTTTTTCAGAGTGCACAATAGTGTACTGTTCTTTTCAAGCTGGATGTTCTTTTGATGTATTAATTGTACGGTTTGTGTTTTGTTTTGTAAATAAAAGACGTTATCTCTTTATCATAGGATTTAATTAGTTCCATCTGGAGTACAAGTTCCTGAAGGTTTTTTTTTTTTTTTGTGAGACTAAAATGCTATACATTTAAAAAAAAAAAAAAGCATTGATTGATCGAGTTTATATTCTGGAGTGTGAACTTCTTTCCTGTGTTTCATACTTAGAATGTATACATCCTCATTATATATATTTATATTTACACGTAATTCATTTTCAACGCGTGCTGTGTAAAACATATTTTAATTTGAATTTTGTCCTTTTTTTTGTGTGCGTTTGTCTGAGAGTTGAAGCACTTATAATTTATAGAACCACTTGTTCCCCTATTTAATAAAATATTAAAGGCATGTGTGTACCTTGCGGTCTTGGTCTTGTCGTGACTAGAAGATAATCATATAGTACGAGCGTTTGCGTGGTAAGAAGAGAAATATTTGCAGCATTTTCAATTGGTTTGTTATTAGTCCAGATATTTTCTCACATCTCCTGCAAATTTCAGAACGTAATGTGAAGGAGAAACAGTTCGTGATCATCCAGGCAGATGTTTATCCCCCTGCATGTGTTTTCACTGTGGAGGTGGGAACTGATCAGATTAGAGATAATTCAGCTCTGCGAAATGTAATGATACGCTAACGTGTAGTACAAACATGTCTGATATTGAACAGTACTTGCCGAAGCAAATCTGGAAACAAACTCGTGTTTTCTCTTTGGTTGAGCTGCAGGTTTGAACTGAAAATTCTTGGTAGTGTAGATTTAGTTGTCTGTCTCCTGGATAAGCCGCATTAAGACTGAAATTTGACATGAGGGCAAAGTGGCATAGTGAAAGGACTCCAAACCAGATTCAAGTTCTCAAAGTGGCCTTGGGGCACCACAAACGTGTGTCTCTCTCTCTCTCTCTCTCTGTGTGTGTGTGCTTACACCAGTTACCCATGGAGTCCCAATATGCTTTAGTTGGTCAACATCAGCTGAAGCCTCTCATGTCAGATCCTCCACAGTCTCACTGTTTTTCTCACACACACACACACCCCTGTCTATCCTTCCATTCAAAAGTGTGTCTCCACAACAATAAATCTCTGTCAAGTGTGTTTGTGTGTGAAGAGAGAGAGCTTGTGGGTTTTTTTTAAAGAAAAGGTTCCACCAGTTTTTCTTTGCCTTGTACAATTTCTGAGAGTGAGTTAAATGTCAGACTTAATAGATGTATTTTTGCTACATAGAAATCTGTGCCACTTCTTCCAAGAATAGTATCCTACCTATAATTGTATAATATTTCTTCTGTCAAAACAGTGGTTGCAATAACACGCTCCTGCTTTAATGGATATTTTGTTTCAAACAGTCTCTCCATTGCTTCATTCATTCAGGGGAAAAATGTTTGTTTTAATCTTTGTCCCTCATTATTTTTTCATGAGAGTAAAATCTTTCTCCAGTGACGATGATGCTGTTGTCAGACAGACAACCAACAGGGATTAAAGGGGGTTTACATGTGAATAAGGTGTAGATTAGAAACACCTTGATGAGCTCTATAACCACATACTTCTGTACTAAACAGTAGACTCCTGACACTATATTATTCTCAGGATGCAAGCTGTACAGATTTATAGATTATGAAATAAAAGTCTAATCTCTCAAGTGGCCATAAAAAAAGCCTGTTTCTGGTCTTTTTTCGTTTGTGTTTGATTCGAGCAAGTTAGTTTTATAAGCAACTAACTATGAATCATTGAAAGATTTGAAGCTGGGGATTGGAACAGATCCCCTCTCTTCACTTCTGCAGGAATTGGATCAGAGTCTCAGAGACCATTTGAGCAAACAGGCTACTTTCACTTTTCAGGTGACTTCAGGTTCATTTCATTTCTCCAAATCCAAACAAGAAGGAAAGGAATCTGGAGGTTTGTCAATCTGAACTGAACAGAAATGTTTCTAGCTTGATAAATTGACAGGTTATGGGATTGAATTCGAATATTTCGATCGTCCTTATTTATGGATAGTTTGATCAGTGTAGAATCACTGGTTCGAGCCTAAGACTCCGAGTGTCAGTGAAAGTTTCACTTTGGGTTATTCGAAATCCAGATATTTAGGCGCAAACCCGTTTGTAATAGTCCGGATTTATTTGCGATTTGTATTTTTAAACCGGGATCATTTGTTGAACTGCCTTTTCATTTAATAAGCTCATTGAATTAGCTGTGTAGAATTCAATTAGGGAAAGAATGTCGTCTGAAACTCAGCTTTTTGGAGGAATAGCTTTGTTTACATGTCTATAGTGTTCGGAACAGCCTTTCAATGTTTTTAATTATATATATATATATATATATATATATATATATATATATATTAAATCACAGTTGCAGTTAAAAGATACTGCGACTCAAGGAATAATATGCACTTTATAATTATAATGTTACCGGAATTTCTCATTTAAAACAAATATTTAACGCCATTATTATTATTATTATTATTATTATTATTATTATTGCAGTCGTAGTAATAATATACACAATGTATATATAATCTTGATTTGTGTGAGTAAATATTCTCTATCTATCTCAAGCACTAAAGTTATCTTAAACACTACATAATAGTGTTTAACTGAAACCTGAACAGTAAACTAATTGTCCAGCCCCGTCTCCTTTCTTTTCTTGCCAGAATAAAGAAAGTTTAAAATGTTGAGAATATAAAACTCTGAGTGATTTAATGGGCAGTAGGTCTCAGGGTGACCTGATCTCCAGGCAGATGGGAATGAAAGTGCGGCCGCAGGGTTTGTGGAGGGAGATGCTGTGCTGTGCTGTGCTGTGTTGTGCAGCTCGGTGGTGGTGTTGTAGCTGTGTGTGTGTGTGTGTGTGTGTGTGTGTGTGTGTGTGTGTGATGCCGAGCGCAGATAAGACGCCGCCCATCTCCCCTCTGTCTAGACTCGCGCCTTTACGAGCCCAGAGCTGCGCGCTCCCGAGTCCGAGGCCAAGCGGCTCTCAGTCTCCGCTCCTGCAGCCGATCCGCGGCCTGATAACACGGACCTCTACACAGCTTTCCATCTGACAGCTCAGACAACTAGAAATCGCTTTGTAGCGTCTTGGCTCAGTGCCAAGGTGCGGGTCCTCTAACACAGGGTGAGAAGGGCCAATCAGGGGCCAAGAACCAAATCATTGAGAACTGAACCCATCTCCCTTTCACACACACTCAGAAAACGGAATAAACTGTACCAGATTTAGTCGCTGGGGTATTCACCAGGTAGAAAAATAGCTTATTACCTTTATATATATATATATATATATATATATATATATATATATATATATATATATATATATATATAGTGAAAAATACAACGTACAATATCCCACATCAAAGCCAAGGAGCTGTACAGTTTAGTCCCTCTTTTCTGATCATGCACACCACCATGAATTACATGACGTTATTCCCAGCTGACATTTTGTATTGGCTGCTTCTCAGGGTATCTGTATATTGATTAGAGACAAAGACACCTTTTCACACCATTCATCAGCCATACACTCTCAGAAAAAACGCCTACTATCTATACCTTTCCCCTTCATAGGTACATCTTGGACATAGTGGACGTTTCAAAGTGATTTAAGAGACATAAAACGGACAGGTTTTAGGGTAAAGCTTTAAAGGTACACCACATGCACCTTTTTAGGTAAATGGTACAGGGGTGAATTTCCCAAAAGCCTCTTAATGCTAAGCGCATCTTAACTAGGAGAGAGAGAGAGAGAGAGAGAGAGTTCATTGTGCTGCTCGCTCTACCATTTAACGATGATCTTTGCGCTGCGATGCTTTTGGGAAACCCAGGCCAGTTTAGTACCCTTTTGTTCTGAGATTGTATTTATACTCAATAACACAACCTCATCTACAACACCATTTTCCCAGTAAATGATCTAACCACTTCATTTCACAAATACATCCTCAATCAAAAATCTCTTTTGTTTGGAGTGTCCTTTTTTGATGAAAGAAAAAAAATTGCATATATATATATATATATATATATATATATATATATATATATATATACAAGCTGTATATCATGAAATATTCCTTGCAGTCAGATAGCAGAAGACTCAGTCAAGCTATTCATTGATATTTAATTCGCCATCTTTTGGTGTGGCGTTAAAGTCTGTGCTGTAGATATGCTGATATCCATGAATAAATTCCCGAATAGATATTTTTTGATTGTTCCTTTTTTTTAAGATATAAATATATTTGCATGCAAAGTTTTTTTTTTCTCAGACATAAACAGCACTTAGTATAGTTTATTAAGATCATTTCTTAACTCTCATTCGGACTCTTGTCCTGACAATAAATAACAATAACTTACTTTTTTTTTCTCTCGAGAAGTTCAAATAATTTGTCCTCCATCCGTAAAGATAAAATAGTTTACATGTCACTTTAATACATTGTCTTCGGAGATCATGCGCATTAAGACAAACGTGGCTCTGTTGTCTCACTCAATTAGGGAAATGTCATCAGGTGGTGATAAAACTACATAATGAATACTGGGAAAGACATTATTGTTGTTATTTGTTATGATGTTGACAGTGGGTCAACTTGTTCATATTCCTCGGGAAGGTCTCGGATCCGTGTGGATTCCTGCCTGTAGTAAACGCGTGTGGAGAGTCCCTGGGGCCTGGCTCCGGGTTTTGTTTGTTTGTTTGTTTGTTTGTTTGTTTGTTTGTTTGTTTGTTTATTTGTTTTTGGCAGACTTGTGCGATTCCGAGTTTAATCCACTGTGTTGCTGTATGTTGTTTTCCGTGATTCCGTCGTGGTCCTCATGTGGAGGTGGTGAGGTGCTCTGTGTTCATGCAGATCAGGGTGGGGTTCAGCATGCTGGGATGGACAGAAGGTCACTGGACTCCATCACGTCTCCACAGGACTGGACACCATGCTGTTGGGGGTGTCAGGTAACTGCGATGACAGCGAAGTCACATCACTGCCCGAGGAGGTGCCCAGAGAGCCCGACTCAGAGAAGGACACCTTTACAGAGTGGGGGAAAGGAGGATTCAGCATGTCTGGCAGACATATACACAAAACTACTGGCCTATTGATTCACAATCAAACTAATTTACACCTCAAATATTTGCATACATGATTGCAAACAAGTTCATCAAAGGGGGTTACTGTGCAGAAGTCTTAGGCACCATATATATATATATATATATATATATATATATATATATATATATATATATATATAGTCAGTACAAAATATTTCAGATTTCCAAATATTAGTTTTCCAGCACAAAATGAGATGTTACAGAAAAATGCTTGTATATCAGTAAAGAAAGCAGTATATTACATAAGAGACCCTTTTCAGACAAAAACATAATGAAGGCTGCTGGGTTTTGGTGCAAAATGAAGAAGTGAGTGTGACAGTCAAAGTGTCCAGAAGAACTGGGGCTGGTTCTGTAAGATGCTCAGTAAAACCTACAGCTCAGTTCCTTCAACATTAATGAAACTTTGTTTCATGTATTACTATGTACTGCTCTTTATAATATTTTCTTAATGTAGAAACATTTATTTTTCATTATTTTTGAAGGCATCTTTACTCTACTGCATTTCTTTGCATAAGACTTATATGTTTTCAGTAGAACCTTTCACAACATGGGTCTTTCTTATTTATTTATTTATTTATTTATTTAGCTAGTTATTGTGCCACAATGAACTGAATAATCTTTTAAAGAGCCTTTGAAATGACCTAAACATTAATGGTATGAAATGATTTTTCATTTAGTGAACCCAAATAATACAGTTAAAGATCCACCCATCAAGACGCTCTTCAATTATTTCAAAACGTTCTTCTAAACATCTTTTTCTGATCCCTTTATTTTTAAAAACATATATATCTTGTATATATCTATTTGTGTATGCATAATAAGGCAGTGTGGTTCAAACATCTTCCACTAAACCAGATGCTTTAGAAATCTGTATAAATATACACATGAATGAGCCCAATAAAATCGGATCTATAAATATAAGCTAAATAGCTCTCCAGTAACTTAGGATATAATTATCCAGTTGAGTGCAAAGTTCTGCATAAACATAAGACAAAATGAAGAACATTATAACATGCTAACATTATAACATTTTATGATAATATGTTTTGTTAGTTTTCTTTAATGTTCCTTCACTATTATAAGTCAATCTGACAAAAACAGCAAAACAGTGTCAGATATTAACAGTGAAAAGAACCGTGAATTTCCCTTCCTGACTATGACATAAATATTCTCTCAAACATGTCCACCCTTTTCCTTTAGAACCGCCTCCAGACTCTTTCTCATATCCTCTGAGCAGCTTTTGGATCCTCTGAGTTGTAATATTCGCCCCTTTCTCTTCTTCTTCTTCTTGACACATCTGTTCTAACTCTGCCAGATTGCTAGATTAGTCCATTCTTTTTGGATAAATCTGTTAGAACTTTGCCAGATGTCATACACCATACACTGCCAGGTTTGGAGACCAAGCAAATCCATGACAAAGCTTTGACTTCTTGATTTTGAATCTTTGCCAACCCCCCACCCCCCCCCACCCCGTTTATTCGCCCTTAGGTTTTGGACTGATGTATAGTTTTCGGATAGACCCATATTATATTTCTTTTTAACTTCTTTCACCTAGGCCATACATTATATTTGTTTGCAGGTAAATTGGAAGATCGAAGTAGGCCTACATCCTATATATCCGATATTTTCCTTTTTTTCCCCCCCACCCATGCATGCACCATGCACCATGACTGGAGGGGGATTGTCTTTCACTCAGCTGTAACCATTTACAATCTTTCTTTTATCTGAGATGGAGATAGCACAGTGAGCTTGAAGCAGAGGTGATTCTTCGTACCAGCTGTTGGAAGGCAGGCTGCTCCAGGTCACTCTGGAGTGCGAACTCGCTCAGCGCTTTCCATGGAGGCTGGTATGTCTGCACTTCTACTGGATTCCCCTGCACCGTGTTATCATGCCGGATGGGACTACCTGCCACTAGAGGTGTCCCTGTTAGGCCTTGGAGATTCTGGTGACAGAAGAAACAGGAATTTATAAAAATGAAGAGTAAAAAATGAAAAAATAATAATAAAAAATAAAGCCTATTTTTTTTTTTGCAGTCATGATGTAGCAATTACGCAAATGCATTATTATTATTATTATTATTATTATTATTACGGTTTTGTCGCTGTGCTGCTGCTGCTGGAGTTGCTTCATGAGCATGGACCTCTTCTTGTCCTTGCAGCGTTTGTTCTGGAACCAGACGCGGATAACCCGCGGACTGAGGCCCGTCATCTCCACCAGCTGCTCCTTCATGAGCGCGTCGGGTCGCGGGTTGGCGTTGTAGCATGTGCGCAGTGTGTGCAGCTGCTTCTCGTTGAGCACAGTGCGCACCCGGGTCGTCTTCTCCGACTGCTTGTGGACATGGTTGCGGTGTGGGGGCTGGCGCACAGGTACCGGCTCTGCAAACAAACAAACAAACACACCGCAATACAGTCCCGACTTTAGCAAATGTCATTATCTCAGAGCCAGGACGCTGCGCATAACGTGCGCCAGAATACACAGCACATTCACATGAGTCAGCCATCGGCGGGGTAGCAAAGCTCAGTGCGCCAACTCATATGATAAAGATAATTACAGAGCTAAATGATCTCTGAGTAACCATGGCATACCATCTCAACCTAAAAAATAAACAATACAAAAACAGCATTTATAATAAATCCAACGATTCGTTTCTAAACGCACCAGTCACCTCAATAAATACAAATCACGGTTTCTGGTTAATCTTCTGTTTAAACCTATGTGAAATTTGTTTAGTCTGTTTAAAAAGATCGACATGGCAAGAACTGCATGCCAGCAGCTGCTTTGCTAAACGCATATTTTGCCTCCCGATCGAGCAATAATTTTCTCTTTCGGTCTCTTTGGTTTGGTTTTTAGTGCATCTTAGGAAATATTTCAGCAGCACACAATTCAATCATTTTAGATGGTGCAAGCTTTTCAGTAGTGAAAGCCTGTGAGTGCTGTTTGCGTTCAAAAATAAATTCAAATCAACGCGCAGCAGTCTAGACAATATTAGTAGATGTAAAATAGTTTTAAAGCATTACAGAGATAAATATAAAATCAGCCTCGGTGCCATATAGCTGCAGTGTTTTGCAAACTTGAATTATTATTATTATTATTATTATTATTATTATTATTATTATTATAAAAAATAACGTTGCTGTTGTCGTTTTTTAATAGTAATGTGTGAAGAATTAGCTCAGGTGCTCACCGGCCATGTGCAGGGCTCTGGTGGAGTGTGTGTTGCCCGGGCTGATCGGTGGGCTTCCCGACGCGGCGCGCTCCAGCAGCAGCCCGTGATCAGCCCGACACAGCAGCTCCTCTTCCCGCAGAGAGAACTCATCCCCCGGCAGGAGGTGTCTGCTGCACACCGAGCACCTGAAACACTCCATGTGGTAAACATTCTCCCGAGCCCGCATTACCAGGTCACTGCTGCAGAAGCCCACGTTACACTTTGCACATTTAATACCGAATAACCTGCAAAGAACAAAAATAAACAATCAGCGAAAGAAATAAGATTTCAAGCTCCCAGGTGAACAATTTTACTGCTGTACAGCATCATCATAATAATAATAATAATAATAATAATAATAATAATAATAATAAATCCTTAGAGCAAAACCCTTTAAAAATATTTTTAAACAAGCACTTAAATGTGTATAAATTATTTGCCATATATATTTATCCTTTGGGGAGAGAAAAAAAAAAGTTATTCATTTATTCTGACATTTTAACAGAACTACAGTTTCCAGTGCAAACTACTAGTACTTTGGAGATACAGCTTTAAAAATCCTCCAAAATAAACCTGAGACGCAGAGATCCATAATTAGCTGTAAAAACATGGCGTTGCAAGACTTTTATGTTTGCAAATTTTAGCTTTCCGATTTACAGGCAATTTCCAAAGTTCTTCAAATTGTGGAAAGCAGAGGGACGTCTACCTTACGTAGTCTCTTTTGCAGTAGGTCTTGCCGTCCCGGACGAAGCAAGTGCATGTCTCGTCCAGGTACTGACTGCACTCTGCGCACTTCAGACACGCCGCGTGCCACTCCAGGTCCGGGGAGACCCGCAGGATATACTGGTCATGGATCTGACTTCCGCAGCCCACACACATGGCGATCCCGGTCTTCTCTGTGTGCAAACGCGCGAATTAAAGCCATAACCTGCACCCATAACTCCAGCGCCACATATCCTCAAACTCAACGATCAATTCATCAGTGTGCCTTCATGCATTCTGCACTGCAAAGCGTTTTCATTCACAAGTCCATGCATGCCACCCGAACAACATATTTCCCCCTATTTATTTGTGGTTGCCCTTTCATTTCACTAGCTGATGATGCTGTCTCACGCCTTCGAGAACGAAAGAACAAAAAAAAAAAAAAAATTAAATACAATACCAATAAGATCAGTGCGAAAGGATCGGGGAGTAACCTAATATTTTACAAGACTGGTACAACGACTTTAACATGAGAAGCACATGCTCTTATTAAGCCTGAGCTATTTCCAAACCGTAAGTCAAAGAGAAAACATCTGTCCCCTTACAATCGCTTTACACAACAAGCATGGCACTTACTTTTTGAATGATCCCCCATATCACCCAAGAAAGAAGAATAGAGTAGAATATCCAGCATAAAGGATGGTCAGCGCGCACTGCTATAGATGAGGGGACACAGTGGGAGTGGGCAGCGGCCCGAGCACACCGAGAACTTGTAGCCGATCCGCGAGCTGCGGCGGCCCACGCGTGCCGTGACGTCACACGCAAACTCGGACCGCGTTCCGAAAGAAGTGTGTGGGGGAGGAGGTCCGAGAGCGCGCGCGCTGGTGTGTGTGTGTGTGTGTGTGCGTGTGTTTCACAAGCAGATCTGATGAAAAAACATTGTTTTCTAACACCACTGATGAACACATCAGCTTGTAAGCTCTGCCCATAACAGTTCTTTATTACTGTGAAAAATGCCTAAAAAAAAATATGAGTCTTCAATACACTGATTGACGTTAAAAATTAAAACACACCATATTCTCAACCACATCTCCTACAAAACTACACTCCAATTATTCTAAAAATACAGAAATAGGGTTCTGTAATAATAATAATAATAATAATAATAATAATAATAATAGGATGGGCTCTCAATTTCAAAGAAACATTTTAAATTAAAGGTATGTAAAGCATTTAATAAAATTAAAACGCCCAGCCTATAGTTATTTTTGAGTTACTTGAAAATAATATCTGAAAAAGACATGATCTTCAAATAAAAATGGGAACAATTTACCAAAAAAAAAAAAAAATCAGTATTGCCCTATCATCCAGTCCTCTGATAGGTGATCATGCTCTTTCTGGTTTATTGATCCTTCAATAAGGAAGGAGACATTAGGAAACAAAGTCATACAAAAGTGTTTTCATTTCAAATGTGAAGCTTTCATTCTTGTTGCTTGGTGTTTTCTTGAGAAAGCCAAATTGAGAAACCCTTTAGGAAAGCAGCAGCTGAATGGTTGGTTACTTTCTACACTTGTGGCCCGTCAGGAGGTTGTTTGCTCTATTGTGGAGAGCCTCCTACTGGAGTCACAAAACTATTACAGATACTGCAGAAGCACATCTTCATCTACAGTCCACATTTCCCGTTTGTTCTCACAAGCTACGAGTATTGGAAATACATTTGACCATAAATTAAATTTCTAGTAAACAATCATAAAATATCAGTTATTAAAAATCCCTATAGTGTCGATTCAAGTGAAATAATATTGACGTGATCAGATCTTTTTTTTTTAAGCCGAGAGAAAATATCCAGTCCTTTTCAGGATTTTTTGCTCTGTCCCTCTATTCACCTTCTTATAGTGTTTTTCTAACTTGCTTATTTAAGCCACAGACCAACCTGTTTCCCCCCGGCTTATTTATTTATTTAGCCTAAAAACATTTCAGACTCAACGTTGATTAAAGCTGTTGAAATCATTATTTTTATTGCTTTTTAATTTTTGTTTTAAAAAAACAATTTAAAAGTACATTTTAAAGAAATTTTCCATTTTACAAACTGTTCTTAACTGCTACTAAATTGCGAAACATTACCTTTTATCGCTTATTTCATTAAAATATGTATTTTAAAATACATTTTAAAGGAATCCGCGATGTAGAAACTGTACAAACTGGTCTGTAACCAATCTATGAACAGTATATGGATAGAGTTTATAGATTTATTTATACTAAATATTTGTTTTAGATGTTCACAGATGACCACACCTGGATACCGCAAATCGGCTGCACATTTTGCATCTTTGACCCTGACCTTTAACATTGACCAGAACCAGTACTTTCAAATAAATCCAATTAACTGAATATAAACTAAGCAGGCCGTCCATGAGTGCATTTTGCCTCTCTGGCTATTTTTTCGAGCTATAACGAGGTAGAGTGATACTAACAGCGGTGGTGCTGGACCCTGAGTTTTCATTATAGCAACAATAATAAAATAAAACAACCAACACAAAGATGTTCAAAAATCGGTGCCTTTCTCAGGCGCAACGACGCACATCACTGAGCCTGAGTCATAGTTTTAATTTGTCTTGAGCTATAAAAGACGAGTAGAGGTATATACTATAAGACGTAAAATTTACAATCAATCAATCAATCAATCAATCAATCAATCAATCAATTGATCGATAGATAGATAGATAGATAGATAGATAGATAGATAGATAGAACTAAGTTAAATCAGGTTGAACTGATTTAGCGATCTCATACCATTCTTTAAAATATTAACAGCACGGTCTATGATTATAAAATTATAATCATATACAAAAAACCAACAGTGGTAGGACTAAAGGATGCATAAGATCAATTCCATAAATTTCGCTGCAGTGGAAGCGGGTAAAATAAAAACTGTACATGCTAATGTATCCTTAGAACTCTCTTTTACCTCTTGTTTGCAAATTGATTAAAAAAGTCAAAGAAGTCTCATTTCTGTTTTAGACACAGTCAAAAACCGATGAAGCAGGTATTATGGGTGGGCGTTTCTCTGAAACGGAAGTGTTTGCAGATCATGTGACGCTACAAGGAATCTCGCGAGACTTCACCGCAAAGCCTTGGTAACACTGCTGGGTGAGTGAGTGCTGGTTGCTGCTGCCATCATGCTCAAAGCTATTACCAAGACAAACCTCAGGACTCTGGTGAGATATATGTATACAGCACTGTTTTATGCTGCGTCCGGTTCAGAACCTGTTTATATGTTGTTGATTTGCTGGTTAGGCGTAAAACGAACGGTTGTGAAGGAGTTTGAGTAAGTGTTAGCATTGCCCGCTAACAGCTGGAGCTAGCGAACAGTGAGTGCACTCTGACACTTTATTGGGGATGTGCGCAACATGGACAAGGGAACACAAATGACATTTTCATTCTAACTAACGAGGTGACTGTTCTAAAATAAACTTGTAGCATTCTGTTAACTCGCAGACTGAGTGACAGGGTGATTATCATGCTAACGCTAAGCAGTTAACTAGCGTCACCTACTTATTTAACCTTAGAGACACCGCGCGCGCGACAGACGTTTTTCTAAAAAAAAAAAAATCTAAGTATTATTAATAATTCACTGAATTGTTCACAGCTGTGATTAAAACAGTCCTAGTTAGCTGTTAGTGACATGTCAAGGTTATTTATTTCACGGATACAGTATTATCGTTATAAGACCTAATGTTTGTTTTTATAAACTATTTTCAACATAAAATCGGAGTTATCATTTCCCCTGTGTAGCGAGAATTGATCTGCAGCTATCAGTCTAAACTACTCTGATTTGGATTAAAGCAGTAGCAGCCATATTAGCAGTCACTCTCTGCCATTTATAGACGTGCTGCTAGACCCATGTCTCTGCTCTGTCCACAGTGCATTCACCTTCTTCTAGAGCAGGGGTCACCAAACTACGGCCCGCGGGCCAGATCCGGCCCGCCACCCCCCTTTGACCGGCCCCCCAGCCCCTCTGCCCCCCACCACTTGAACCGGCCCTATGAGGCAATCCCCAAAAGTGATCATGGCCTATTTTTTTTTTTTTAAATGGCTTTTTGGCAAATAATAACGTCTGCATCTTGTATTTTGTTGATTTTATCAATTAAAATTGATATTTAGTTATAAAATGAACTATTCATATTTTCCGAATTTTCGTCATATGCTCGCGATCAAGCAGTGACAGGCAGCGCACGCGCAGAGAACCGTCAGTGTTCAGGACAGCAAAATGGCTAGCGGTAAGCGAAAAGTTGACAGAGTGCAGAGTTTTTAAAGAACAGTGGACCACCGATTATTTTTTCGTTCGGTGTAAGGACCGTGCAGTTTGTCTTGTATGTAAAGAAAGTGTGCCGGTTTTCAAAGAATATAATCTGCGTCGTCACTATGAAACCTGGCACAAAGAGTATGCTAGTTTGCGAGGGCAAACAAGAGAAGACAGGATTCGGAGGATGAAATGCAGACTGGCTGCACAACAGAATGTATTCCTTCACCAAACCCAGATCAACCAGGCTGCTGTCCGAGCTAGCTATAAGGTAGCTCACCTACTAGCTACCCATGGAAAGCCGTTTACTGATGGGGACTTTGTTAAAGTATGCATGCTTGCTGTGGCCGAAGAGGTGTGTCCCGACAAGAAGGATGCGCTCAACGCGGTGAGTCTCTCTGCACCTACTATGACCAGGCGAACCAAAGATTTAGGGGACAACGTGTATGACCAGCTGAATGAGAGAGTCAGAATTCGAGTTTTTTGCTTTGGCCATGGATGAGAGCAATGACGTGCAGGACACAGCACAACTGCTGTGATCTATTGATCTATTGCTCATATTATTATAATTTCACTGTTTTTTTTTAAATGTATTTATTTTATAGGCCTATTTATTTGACCTTTATTAAGTGCTGCATACAATTATTATTTATATTATAATAATATCAACAGGCCTACCTACAATTTATAATTTTCCACTCACCTTTGCCAGTGTCAATCACCTCAAATAGGCAGATGTTTCTTACCTTGACAGCTTTGATATTATTTTTATTAGAAAATAAATAAATGGAATATCAGTGGTATTTCAAATTAAAACAAAGTGTGAAGACTCGATTACTACTTTTGCAAACCACTAGTAAAGATAAACAAATATGTGACAGGAATCAAGCGTTGATATAGTAGTATGGATATAGTAGTGGGGATGGCTGTGCCAGGCTAGTAATCTCTACTACACAATGAGGCCTGCTGGTGGTCATATTTGTCTGGGTCATACAATTCTATGTGATATAGCTGACCTGACCCCGGCCCCCATCACAGTCAGGAACGACAATGTGGCCCCCAGAGAAAAAAGTTTGGTGACCCCTGTTCTAGAGTTACATACATGTTATTTACCAGCTGGGAGGTCTGTATGGTGAAATACCGTGACCGAAAGTACTGAGCGAGGCCCTCTGGGCCGAGGTCAGTATTCAAGGCCGAGGTCACGGTATTTCACCATATGGACCGACCTTAAGCTGGTAAATAATATATTTATTTATTTTTTTAAATCTTTACCAAATTCTAACAGAAAACGAGAGCGCCTGAGAAAGCCGCCATCTTGAATCCTCATTCACGGCTGTAATGCAAATTGCTTCCTCCTCGGTATACAAGTGCACTTCCATGGCAGGAAAACGACTACATTTTGCCGCCCATGTAGTGCCCTATTTATACAAATAGGAGTCATTCAGGATTCAGCCATGTTTTTGCTCACCGTTAGCAACAGTTAGAGGTTTTTAGCTTTCTCCTGAAATGTTTTCTTTTATTTCTTCTTCCTTAGGGCAGTAAAACTCGCTTTCGCTGTGAACACTGTCCCATGCTGTAAAATTAATGCTATTTTGAATCCTCATTCACGGCTGTAATGCAAATTGCTTCCTCCTCGGTATACAAGTGCACTTCCATGGCAGGGGAAAAAAAACCCCTACATTTTGCCGCCTATGTAGTCCCCTATTTATACAAAACTGTCATTCAGGATTCAGCCATGTTTTTGCTCACCGTTAGCAAGTTACAGGTTTTTAGCTTTCTTCTGAAATGTTTTCTTTTATTTCTTCTTCCTCAGGGCAGTAAAACTCGCTTTCGCTGTGAACACTGTCCTTATAGCTATCCATGCTGTAAAATTAATGCTATTCTCCTGAGAAATGCTGGCAAAAATTTATAAGGTTTTTGATAATCTTATAAATAAATCTTAAAGATAAATGTTGACAAAAATTGCTACTATGTTTGTTGTTGTGAACAAGCGAGTCGCCAGAGGTCCGTAACCGGGGGCCGTACCGTAGGATACAGACCCGCTCGCCAGCCAATCAGAGCGCAGGATTTGACGGAAACCGGACCTAAAAAATAAAATGCTTTAACACACCATATACTCTACATGCAATCCTGAAAATCTCATCTCATTATTTCTAGCCGCTTTATCCTTCTACAGCAGGGGTCACCAAACTTTTTTCTCTGGGGGCCACATTGTCGTTCCTGACTGTGATGGGGGGCCGGGGTCGGGTCAGCTATATCACATAGAATTGTATGACCCAGACAAATATGACCACCAGCAGGCCTCATTGTGTAGTAGAGATTGCTAGCCTGGCACAGCCATCCCCATTACTATATCCACACTACTATATCAACACTTGATTCCTGGCACATATTTGTTTATCTTTACTAGTGGTTTGCAAAAGTAGTAATCGAGTCTTCACACTTTGTTTTAATTTGAAATACCACAGATATTCCATTTATTTATTTTCTAATAAAAATAATATCAAAGCTGTCAAGGTAAGAAACATCTGCCTATTTGAGGTGATTGACACTGGCAAAGGTGAGTGGAAAATTATAAATTGTAGGTAGGCCTGTTGATATTATTAATAATATAAATAATAATTGTATGCAGCACTTAATAAAGGTCAAATAAATAGGCCTATAAAATAAATACATTTTAAAAAACAGTGAAATTATAATAATATGAGCAATAGATCAATAGATCACAGCAGTTGTGCTGTGTCCTGCACGTCATTGCTCTCATCCATGGCCAAAGCAAAAAACTCGAATTCTGACTCTCTCATTCAGCTGGTCATACACGTTGTCCCCTAAATCTTCGGTTCGCCTGGTCATAGTAGGTGCGGAGAGACTCACCGCGTTGAGCGCATCCTTCTTGTCGGGACACACCTCCTCGGCCACAGCAAGCATGCATACTTGAACAAAGTCCCCATCAGTAAACGGCTTTCCATGGGTAGCTAGTAGGTGAGCTACCTTATAGCTAGCTCGGACAGCAGCCTGGTTGATCTGGGTTTGGTGAAGGAATACATTCTGTTGTGCAGCCAGTCCGCATTTCATCCTCCGAATCCTGTCTTCTCTTGTTTGCCCTCGCAAACTAGCATACTCTTTGTGGCGGGTTTCATAGTGACGACGCAGATTATATTCTTTGAAAACTGGCACACTTTCTTTACATACAAGATAAACTGCACGGTCCTTACACCGAACGAAAAAATAATCGGTGGTCCACTGTTCTTTAAAAACTCTGCACCCTCGGTCAGCTTTTCGCTTACCGCTAGCCATTTTGCTGTCCTGAACACTGACAGTTCTCTGCGCGTGCGCTGCCTGTCACTGCTTGATCGCGAGCATATGACGAAAATTCGGAAAATATGAATAGTTCATTTTATAACTAAATATCAATTTTAATTGATAAAATCAACTAAATACAAGATGCAGACGTTATTATTTGCAAAAAGCAATTAAAAAAAAATGGGCCATGACCACTTTTGGGGATTGCCTCATAGGGCCGGTTCAAGTGGTGGGGGGCAGAGGGGCTGGGGGGCCGGTCAAAGGGGGGTGGCGGGCCGGATCTGGCCCGCGGGCCGTAGTTTGGTGACCCCTGTTCTACAGGGTCGCAGGCAAGCTGGAGCCTATCCCAGCTGACTACGGGTGAAAGGCAGGGCACACCCCGGACAAGTCGCCAGGTCATCACAGGGCTGACACATAGACACAGACAACCATTCACACTCACATTCACACCTACGGTCAATTTAGAGTCACCAGTTAACCTAACCTGCATGCCTTTGGACTGTGGGGGAAACCGGAGCACCCAGAGGAAACCCACGCGGACACGGGGAGAACATGCAAACTCCGCACAGAAAGGCCCTCGCCGGCCCCGGGGCTCGAACCCAGGACCTTCTTGCTGTGAGGCGACAGTGCTAACCACTACACCACCGTGCCGCCTCCTGAAAACCTGTCATATTAAAGGAAAAATACACCCTGAATACCTTGGAGATCAATATTTAATGGCTGTTAATAGATTAAAATATTTAATCATGATAATCACATTATTGTCCATAATTAACTCATGATTAGTCGCAAATTAATCACATCTTTAAAAATCTGTTCTAAATGTACCTTGAAGGGATATTTTTCAAGTCTTTTTGGGGAGTGGGAGTGGACAGATGCAGTGGTGCTTGAAAGTTTGTGAACCATTCAGAATTTTCTATATTTCTGCATAAATATGACCTAAAACAACAACAGATTTTCACACAAGTCCTAAAAGTAGATAAAGAGAACCCAGTTAAATGAGACAAAAATATTATACTTGGTCATTTATTTATTGAAGAAAATGATCCAATATTACATATCTGTGAGTTGCAAAAGTATGTGAACCTCTAGGATTAGCAGTTAATTTGAAGGTGAAATTAGAGTCAGGTGTTTTCAATCAATGGGATGACAATCAGGTGTGAGTGGGCATCCTGTTTTATTTAAAGAACAGGGATCTGTCAAAGTCTGATCTTCACAACACATGTTTGTGGAAGTGCATCATGGCACGAACAAAGGAGACTTCTGAGGACCTCAGGAAAAGCGTTGTCGATGCTCATCAGGCTGGAAAAGGTTACAAAACCATCTCTAAAGAGTTTGGACTCCACCAATCCACAGTCAGACAGATTGTGTACAAATGGAGGAAATTCAAGACCATTGTTACCCTCCCCAGGAGTGGTCGACCAACAAAGATCACTCCAAGAGCAAGGCGTGTAATAGTCGGCGAGGTCACAAAGGACCCCAGGGTAACTTCTAAGCAACTGAAGGCCTCTCTCACATTGGCTAATGTTCATGAGTCCACCATCAGGAGAACACTGAACAACAATGGTGTGCATGGCAGGGTTGCAAGGAGAAAGCCACTGCTCTCCAAAAAGAACATTGCTGCTCGTCTGCAGTTTGCTAAAGATCACGTGGACAAGCCAGAAGGCTATTGGAAAAATGTTTTGTGGACAGAGGAGACCTAAATATAACTTTTTGGTTTAAATGAGAAGTGTTGTGTGGAGAAAGGAAAACACTGCATTCCAGCATAAGAACCTTATCCCATCTGTGAAACATGGTGGTGGTGGTAGTATCATGGTTTGGGCCTGTTTTGCTGCATCTGGGCCAGGACGGCTTGCCATCGTTGATGAAACAATGAATTCTGAATTATACCAGCGAATTCTAAAGGAAAATGTCAGGACATCTGTCCATGAACTGAATCTCAAGAGAAGGTGGGTCATGCAGCAAGACAACGACCCTAAGCACACAAGTCATTCTATCAAAGAATGGTTCAAGAAGAATAAAATGAATGTTTCGGAATGGCCAAGTCAAAGTCCTGACCTTAATCCAGTGGAAATGTTGTGGAAGGACCTGAAGTGAGCAGTTCATGTGAGGAAACCCACCAACATCCCGGAGTTGAAGCTGTTCTGTACGGAGGAATGGGCTAAAATAACTCCAAGCCGGTGTGCAGGACTGATCAACAGTTACCGGAAACGTTTAGTTGCAGTTATTGCTGCACAAGGGGGTCACACCAGATACTGAAAGCAAAGGTTGATGTACTTTTGCCACTCACAGATATGTAATATTGGATCATTTTCCTCACTAAATAAATGACCAAGTCTAATATTTTTGTCTCATTTGTTTAACTGGGTTCTCTTTATCTACTTTTAGGACTTGTGTGAAAATCTGATGTTTTAGGTCACATTTATGCAGAAATATAGAAAATTCTAAAGGGTTCACAAACTTTCAAACACCACTTTATGCTTGCTTTATTCAAAATGTATGTGGCCAGGTCAGGAAGGATGAGGCTGGACACAGCAAAAATTATTTTTGTGGGCATTTTATTCTTCCACTGCATTAAAATAATAAGCAGCGTTAGCTTTTATAATTTTGAGGGTTTAGTATGATTCAGTGTGAACAAAACAATACAGAGCGGCGGTTACAATTATCAACACCTTAACGATCTTTTGGCCATTGCAAAAGTAGAAAAGACTTTCAGGATGTGAATTGTGCATGAATAGTTACTAAAATTTCCACTTGGGGGGGGGGGGAGTTGATTCCCGATTGCTTGGCGTATCAGATCACGTGACACCGTTCCACAATTATCGACACCTTTGTCCACAGTTATTGCCACTATTCCACAATGCTCGACATCCAGATGATTATTTATTAAAAAAAAAAAAGTCTGTGGCATTAAGTTAACAAAACGTAGTTTTTATTTAAAATTTGTTTTACATAGACTTATATATTTAGTACAAAATATCTTTTATATAAATATATTGATGTCGATGCTTGCATAAATGAAGTAATTCTAATGTTTGTAAACAAATGTTCAGCCTGTGTCAAATCTTTTTGTTCCACTTTCTAAGTATTTTCGTCGATCGCGTTTTGTTAATCATTCGGTATTATTTGTATTAATTTCTAGTTTACCAATAAATGTCAACAGACAATTGACATTAACCAGATGAAAATCCAGGTCAAAGGTCACATGTCATTCCTCGAACCAAAATATAAAATGTCTACTGATATTTTAATATGTGGTCGATATTTACAGCAAACTGCCGGGATGACACCTCTCCCTGGATTTGTTGATGAAGGTGGTAAGAGGATAAACGTTCCTATTACTCCAGCAAGGGATAAAGATGAGGTCCTTGGGGCAATACAGGAGATAAGAAAAGAAAATGGGCAACATCACGAAAATATGTTGCGACTCACAGAAGTAGTTAGCAAACTTCAGCAAACATCTCCTCTCCAGGCTAGTGCACAACAAGCAACGTCCTACAGAACACAAGCCACTCCAAGGGCAGAAGGTGAGTTACCTGCCTCACTATGAGTCAGAAGTATTACTTCAAGCATAGTAAGGAAGTTAAAGACGATATAGTAAGGAAGGATAAAGAAGTTATCCTTTCTTTATCATTCTGTTCATCTTTAACTTCCTTACTATGCTTGAAGTAATACTTCTTGAAGTAATACTTCTGACTCCTAGTGAGGCAGGTAACTCGCCTTCTGCCCTTGGAGTGGCTCGTGTTCTGTAGGATGTTGCTTGTTGTGCACTAGCCTGGAAAGATGTTTGCTAACTACTTCTGTTCAAAGCCCCTTCCTGACTTGAAGCCGGACCCGTATGTTGGCCAGAGGCTAGACTCAATGTGTGCGCAGAACAGTGGACAGCCAGTTTATCAAAGCGTTCTGCAACAGCCTACATATGATGATGTCCCTCCAACCCGCGGTTATTCAATGCAGTATCCCACTGGCATTCCCATTGTTCCACATTCCCAGTATCCAAATCGCTACCCAGGCCTTACTGCTGGACAGAATGATCAAGAAAGGATATACGGGGGCCAAAGCCGACAATTCCACACTGCATGGTGACCCGAGGGAATTTTTCCAGACTGACAATAACCTTGGATAATATTCTACCTGGTGATGCCTCTGAGCACTTTAAATTCCAAATACTGGTTGATCACCTAAAGTTGGAGGATGCCCTTCTCATTGCAGACTCCTATAGGAACTCTCCCTGTCCGTACAGTGACACCATGGCTGCTGTCACAGCTCAGTATGGTCAGCCCCGCCAGCTGGCCCTGAAGAGAATTGCAGAGCTGATGGGCGGCCCTAGCATGAAAGATGGTGATTCAATGTCATTCTGCAGATTTGCACTGCAAGTGCGAGCTCTTGTAGGGATGCTGGGTCAAAAGGGAAGGATTGAGTTGCGCTGTGGCTCTCATGTCACACGACTTGCCTCAAAGCTGCCACATTCTCTGAGAACTGCTTTCTGTCGCTATGCTGTTACCTAGCGAATACAGGTGCCTACGCTGTATGACTTTTCAGGCTGGTTGGAGTTTGACGTTCAAGAGTTAAGTAGAGATGACTGGGGCAAAGGAGAGATTAGGCTGGCAGAGAGAGAGGACAGAATCCAAAACTTTCGACTGTGTTGCTCAGTACTGGCCCCAGTTCGAGCACTTCAGCTGCTCAAACAATAACTGTTGTAACTGAAACTCACCTTTGTGAAATTTTTATTGGTAAATCTGAAAAGGTGTCGATAATTAATTATGGACTGTCGATAATTGTAGCCGCCGCTCTAGTGTTTTCCTCTAGTTTTGTCCTTAACTCCCAGCCTCAAGCTATACTATAAAATAAACTAAACAAATGAGGTGATGTGGACTCTGGCCAACAGCAGTGGCTATCTTTTTAAAAAGAGAAAATAAAAATACAAAACCCAAATAAATGTTTGTTCAGCCACGCAACTCATAAAGATGTTTTCCAGTAAAATGCAATAACTTGCTGGTAAATATATAGTATATTCATGAGCAAAGACTGTGTTTATAAACACTTTTACATCACTCAATTTCGCAGAATAAAACGAACTCTCTCAATCCAGTCTACAGCCTGCACGCTTGGACGGACGGACGGACACACACACACCCACCTACGTTAACATGTCATCTTTTCTCCCTTCTGGACCATCAAAAGCATATTAAAAAAAAATACTCATTTTATGCAAGCGCTCAGAATGCAACAATATAAGTTGATTCTATACATAAGTGCACTACATCACTTCCTGATTTTCCAAACTACGGAGAGGGGGCACAGAATGTGCATGCATTAATCACACATCAAAAAAACCAATGCTGTTAAAAGGAATTTGCGTCATCACGTTAACTTCGACAGCTCTACAATATTTATAATATGAGTTGATTTTAACTTTAAATTTATTTCAATTAAATGTTCTATCCACAATCTTGTTCAGCTCCCTGTTGACGGGGTCATCACTGAGAATTCCTCTCTATCTAAAGAGAACAATACAGCAGTACTTTAGTCCTTTAGCTTGTCTCGCTCTCTCACTGCCTCATCTGTACATCCTGCTCAGAAACATCAGGTTCTAAAGCACCAAGTTTTTCAATATTAAAAGTAGTCCTCGATCAGCATCATCGTGCTGGTCGTCTCGTTCGTCTCCGATAACTGTCTGAGCCAAGTCTCTGAAGTAACTGTGTACTTGGAGTCCACCATTTCCTGTCAGTGACCTCTATGGAGGGAACATGGAACACTGCTGGAAAGAAGTTAATGGGATAACAAGCTTTCAGTTTTTTTTTTTCTTTCCCCTGAGGGTCAATCTATTCGATATCGCTGAGGGCCTCCCGACTGACCATGTCAGGTTTGCTTTATACTTCCAAAGATTGTCATTAGTCCCACTAAACAGCGTGCAAAATTTCAGCCTGACGTCTGTTAGTTTTTGAGATATAAGGGGGAGTGGCTCAAATTTTACTGTAAAAATGATTACTATAGAAAAAACAAGTTCTATAAGCCATAATTTTTAAGCTATTTTCACTAGAAGCATGAAAATGTCAGGACTTGTTCTTAGGTACAAGATATCTTTTAAATAGTGCAACTGAAGATCCACAATTGCATATTTAGTTTGTATTGTTGAAAGCTATTAAAAAAACAAAACTGTTTGTGCTCTGGGCCATTTTTGGCCCTCTAGATTTAAACATGTCAGAGTTTTCAAATTCTATTTATTTCTCATATTGTAGTACTGTTTTGGTATTTGTCTAAGAGGTCAAACTCGGAGTTATAAGCCATTTAAAAAAAAAAAAAAATCATTTCATACCAATATTTCAAACGCATATTGCTCATTTATGACAGTCTTCCATAAAATAATTATACCACTGGAAAGAGCAGGTCTTAGTTGGCATACACACAATTAGCATATTGATTTAAAATGTCCTGGTATTTTATGGAGTCTGATGCCATGTACCCTAACAAGGTTTCCAGGGCCTTTTCAAGGAAAAACAGCCCCAGAACCTCCACTACAGTATGTTTTACAGTTGGGATAGGGTTCTTTTTATTATAGCCAACCTTATTTTTTTACTCCAAACCAACCTTGAGTGTTTATTGCCAGAAAGCTCAATTTTTGTGACGACCGACCATAGAACACGGTTCCAGTCAAAGTTGTAGTAGCGTTTTGCCAACTTTAGAAGCATATGTTTGTGGTTCATGGACAGAAAAGGTTTTTTTTTTTTGTTTTTTTTTTGCCTACTTTACAAATAATCTGTTGGCATGGAGGTGGCATCTGATGGTGGTTTTGGAGACTTGGGGAAAACCCCAAGAATTTTCTTGTAATTGACTAATCCCCCCCCTTCTTTTTATTTTTTTTGGAGGGGGGGGTCCTCTCTCTTACCATATTCCTCATTGTACATGGGGGGGCAAAAAAAAACTTGAGTCCTCTTCCAGGCAAGTTTGTAACGGGTCCAGTTGGTGTCCCCTTGATTATTGCCCTAACAGTAGAAATGGACATTTTAGGTGAGTAGCTGTCCGACCATGGTCAACACACTTCTCCCTAGTTTGGTTTGTGTGTTCTCTTATCTTTCCTGTGTTGATAGATGACTGAGGGAATTTGGCCCCTGTGTCACCTCATATTTGTACTCCAGTTAATCAGGAAGTCATGGATTACAGCTTGAAAGTTCCTACACACTCCAATCAAGTTAAACATGTACAATTTAAATCAGAAACATGCTTCAGTTACACCATGTTCATTATAATTTCCAGGGGCACCAATAATAGTGGTACGTGTTTGTTGAAAATAATTATTTCTTGAGAGATTTTTCTCTGAATACATTTTTCGATTCAAGGTTTGATCTTATTTTTTCAGTGTGAGATGAAGTGACTTTACCAAACGGTGGATATATTTATTTATTTGTTTATTTATTTATATATAACATAACCCAGGGCTCAACATTAAGGACTGCTCGTTTGCCCGGGGCAAGTGATGTCCCCGATAAGCCTGACCGGGCAAGTTGGAATGAGCATATATTACGTATTAGCACCACAAAAATTAGGCTTTTTGATTTTTTTTTTTCAGTTCCTAAAAGCGTCCCTCACTACATATCTGCCGTTATGTCATGGCTGTTTTCTTAGTCTTGGTTTCATTTACTGCTTGGCAAGTTATTTTATATACCCACACTGTTGTAGTATGGTATGCGTACTGTTTATAGACCCCTTGTGCATGACGTCATGCATCACGTGATAATTACAGCTGGGGTCAGACAGACACCGTCTTTCATGCAAGCAGCTTAATCTGTCTTCAATATGGATAATTTTAAACTCAAACATCCTGTCTCTCATGATGCAGTGTTTTTTTTTTTTTTTTTTTAAATTTTTTTTTAATTATTTATTTATTTTTAAAAATGTATTTAAAAAAAAAAAACCTAGAGGTGGATTTAAAAAAAAAAACTGATATATTCTCAAACACACACAGTACTGTTCAAAAGTCTTGGCATCCTATTTTCTTCATGCAAATTGTTAGATTTTTATTTTATGATTTCTACATTAGGGCGGCACGGTGGTGTAGTGGTTAGCGCTGTCGCCTCACAGCAAGAAGGTCCTGGGTTCGAGCCCCGGGGCCGGCGAGGGCCTTTCTGTGCGGAGTTTGCATGTTCTCCCCGTGTCCGCGTGGGTTTCCTCCGGGTGCTCCGGTTTCCCCCACAGTCCAAAGACATGCAGGTTAGGTTAACTGGTGACTCTAAATTGAGCGTAGGTGTGAATGTGAGTGTGAATGGTTGTCTGTGTCTATGTGTCAGCCCTGTGATGACCTGGCGACTTGTCCAGGGTGTACCCCGCCTTTCGCCCGTAGTCAGCTGGGATAGGCTCCAGCTTGCCTGCGACCCTGTAGAAGGATAAAGCGGCTACAGATAATGAGATGAGATGAGATTTCTACATTATCGAGTAATGAACCAACAGTCTGAGAGAGTTCTACACAAACACACTGAACTTTACAACAGCTGCATGCATGTGAAATGGAAATCGACTAAGGCAGGAAAAACTGTTTTGGATAAAATGGTTAGTCTGTTACAAGGAAAAAGTAACCGATAACCAAACTTAATAATAACCTTAATCAATAACCAAACTTCAACTCAGTGTGTGAGCTTCATTTTATGTTGCAATTCACAACTATTGTATGGTTTTTCCTAAAAAAAAAAAAAAAGAAGTACTCGCAAAATAGGGGGAAAGTGGAAATTTACCCCCACTTGCCCCCTAGGGCAAGTGTATTTAAAAGTTTAATATCGAGCCCTGTAACCCTTTTTACTAATCTTTACAAGGGGGCCATTCATCATAGAGGTGTGTGTGTGTATGTATATGTATACACGTAGTCTGGCTAACGCGACTTCAAAGCTCTGCGAGCATTTGGTCTGGCAAAGATATTAAGCCCAACCGTTTCCCAAAGGCGTGGTTGACCCGCCTCCCTGAAATGCCTCAGTTTGCTACTGGTCGAAGCCAGAAAAGGCTGTGACGAAGCTTAAACCAATCACATCACTCTTTCCTCTGACGTATGTGACGCGACGGAAACTGCTTGAGTAACAGGAAGAAGATAAATACCTCCAGGGCTGCTCTTTGCTCCGTTTTCAATGAGAACTTCCCGTTGAATGCTTTCAATACAGCATCTACCGCTGTGTCAAAGGCTTGCCGCTGCTCCATGTTCGTAATGTTTCTAGTGAATGAAGCGCTTCCGGCGCAGATTCTGTAAACAATCTATGGCTTCCAGTCGCAGTTCTACTACGTCACTGCCTTGAACACGCCTCTACCCAGGCTAGTATACATGTGTGTTTCTCAGTGGACCATTTTTGTCATTACTTTCTCCCCACAGTCAGGCCTGATCCAGAGGTTTCAGAGCACCCTGGTTGTTGCAGAGCACAACAATGACACCCTGACCCCCATCACTCTTAATGCTATCACAGCAGCTAGCAAACTTGGTGGGGAGGTATCCTGTCTTGTTGCTGGAACAAACTGTGCTAAGGTACATGGATATTCTGATCCAGTCGTAATTTGATTATCATAGATTAAAGGCATGTTTTCAAATTTTGAAATATGTTTGTGCTCAGGTGGCAGAGCAACTTTCCCAAGTTGAGGGGGTGAAAAAGATTCTGGTTGCACAGCATGATGTCTACAAAGGATTGCTACCAGGTAACATAAGGAAGGATCAAGGAAAAACATTATTTGTATTCGATGTTTGATGGTCAGAACTGTTTTTTGCAATATTTGTCGACGTTCTCCTCACAGCTTTTACTTGCTTCAGTTAACTTCTGCCAAAATAATCAATTATAACATTAAGCTGATATAAATACAGGTAAGTCTTCCATCTTGGCAGAAGTGTAGTTCTGGTTTATTTCAGTTATTTTGCCCTTGATGACTCGGTAAATCATACGGTCATCTTCAGTAACCATTTGATCCTGGTTGGGATTGGGCACCTGTCCTGGGAATACTGGGATGCCAGTCCATCGCAGGACACTGTGTACACACACACACACACACACATTTATTCACATGTGCACATAATTTACTGCAGCCACTCTGCCTGCTGGCGTATTTTTGGAAGAAAACCAACACAGAAGAACTACCCAAGAATAACTTGCATAGAAACTCCACACAAACACTTAGCCAAGCTGTTTGCTGGAGCTTCCCTCAACACCACTGTGATGCCGATACAACTCAGTAATTATTAATGCTAATTTAATTAACCAGTACTAATTTAATTAGGGTATAATGCAGAGTATAAATAATCAGGGATGCGTGCATATCTTCAAGACGTGCATTCATGCTTTCTTGGACACTGAAATATTTCTTCATAGCAACCAAGAGTAATCAGAATAAAGCACTTCTGTAAGAGTTATGATTAGTGGGTCATCATAGGATTTAAAGTAAAATGTGCCTTATTTCCTCTTTATTCCCCCCCCCCCCCCCCCCCCCCCCCCCCATAGAGGAGTTGACACCGCTCATCTTGGCAACCCAGCAACAATTCAATTTTACACACATCTGTGCTGGAGCATCTGCTTTTGGAAAGGTAATTAACTGATTAGTTTTTGTAATACAATAAAAAATGCCAGTGTATAGTACACTGGAGTAACATTTGCTTTCCTCAGAAATATGAAATTGTATTAAAAACGTGAATGTATAAGGTTAAGTATCATAATGAAACATTTTGGGCTGGGCTGGTGTGATGGCCCAGAATGTTTTATTAAAGAAAATCACATTGTATACTTTATCCGTTTAGTTACATTTGTTGTGAAATGTTCTGTGTAAAATTTGTTCCCCTTATTACTGGTATTAAAGCAGTTATTCCATCAGTAGTCAGTCTTAAGACAAAAAATGCAATTTTTCAAGTCCCAGAGAAACTACTTCATTTTGAAGATTAACATCAAATGTTCGTTCAGTATTTTGATCACCGTTTAGGAGAATTTTTCAAAGGTCTTCGTCCTCCTGCTCCTCCTCCTGTTAGGGGTCACCACAGTGGATAATGTCCCTCCATCTCCTCCTGTCCTCCGTATCATCTTCCGTCACACCAACAGTCTTCCTGTCCTCCTTCACCATATCTATAAATCTCATCTTTGGTCTTCCTCTTTTCCTTCTACCTGGCAGTTCCAGCATTCATTCTTTTCCTAATATACCCTGTATCTCTCCTCTATACATGTCCAAACCATCTCCGTCTCGCCTCTCTCACTTTGTCTTCAAGCCATTCTACATGTGCTGTCCCTCATTCCTAGTCCTGTCCATCTTTGTCACTCTCAGCATCTTCAACTCTGTTACCTCCAGTTCAGCTTCCTGTCTTTTTGTCAGTGCCACTGTCTCCAAACCATACAACATCGCTGCCCTTACTACTGCCTTGCACACTTTCCCTTTCACTCTTGCTGGCAACCTTCAGTCACAAATCACTCCTGATACTGTCTTCCATCCATTCCAACCTGCTTGCTTCTTTACTTCTCTTCTGCATTCGCCATTACAGGTGACTCCAGATACTTTAACTCCTCTGCTTTGACCACCTCTATTCCTTGCAGCTGGACTATTCCAATTTCAAAGGTGTTCATTTGAATAGATTGAGTGGGTTACATTGATCAGTTTCAGGCTGCAGTATTCAGCAAAGTCATTTTCATACTGTACACCAGAGTGATCACTCTCTGCTAATTGCTGTACAGTCAGCATGTTCCATACGCGTTATTTAACACTTTCTCACTATGCAGATGATAAAGAGGACTTGTTTTTGTTGTCATGTTTTTTTTTCCTTCTTTTTCTGTGCTATCTCTTTAGTCAAGTAGGTTATAATATTCAGCATGTAGCATTTTGCCCAGAGTAGTTGTTGTTGTTATTCTCAATGGGTTTATTGTGGAGTATAAATGGGATATGAATCATGTCTGACACTCCACAGTTAATGTTGTGCTGGACTTTATCCTTTCTGAATTGTTTGAGAAGTCTGAAGTAAGTGAAGTGAAGTCCAGCCCACCATTATACGCACAGCGATTTGTCATTCTGCAGCCAAACTGTCAGCCGGCAGATCTAATGGTATTTAAATTCAATTGTAATACGTTTAACAGTATCTTGTGTAGCATAACCCCAGACCAAATAGATATATTAGTCTCAAATTCCTCACCGGCTAGATGTACTTCATATGATGGATTTTTTTAAGTGGTGGATTTGGTTTCATTATGCCACTATATGAAACACTTGAGGTATCACTGTGTGATCTTTTTCACATCCAGACATTTTTTTGACTCTGACAGGATGTTTGTACGCTGTCTGAGGTTCAAGATTATGGATGTTTTCACACATTGCAGAGCCTGAACTTGTATTTTTGCTCCATTATAGAACTGAAATATTTATCAATATGGAATATCTGCAGAGTCCATATACAGGAGACATTTAATTCATGGTTCATAATTTCAGTAACCTACAACAGTTACCATTCAGAGTTTTTATTATATTCTTGAAGTAGAAACTTTGCCTGCTGGCAAGTGATGGAGAATTTGTGCCTTGCACGTGTGTGTGTGGTTTTTTAAAATATACTAGTGCATCTCAAAAAATTAGAATATTGTGAAAAAGTTCAATATTTTCCATCAGTTATTTAAGAAAGTGAAAGTTATATATTATAGACTCATTACACATAAACTAAAATGTTTCAAGCATTTTTCTATTTTAATTTTAATCAGTATGGCATACAGTACAAAAACAAAAAAAACCCATCTCAAAATATTAGAATATTTCATTTCGAGTTTGAGTAAAACAGTATGAACACAGTGCATCTCTCGGTCTAGTTCAGTACACACAACCATAATCATGGGGAAGACTGCTGACTTGACTGTTGTCCAGAAGATGATCACTGATGCCCTCCACAAGGAGGGTAAGCCACAAAAGGTCATTGCTGAAAAGGGTGGCTGGAAAAGGTGCACAAGCAACAGGGATGGCCGCAGTCTTGAGAGGATTGTCAAGAAAAGTTGATTCAAGACCTTGGGAGAGCTTCACAAGGAGTGGACTGAGGCTGGTGTCAGCGCATCAAGACCCATCACGAACAGACATCTTCAAGAAAGGGGATACAACTTTCGCATTCCTAATATCAAGCTACTCCTGAGCCAGAGACAATGTCAGAAGTGTCTTATCTGGGCTAAGGAGAGAAAGAAATGGACTGTTGCTCAGTGGTCCAAAGTCCTCTTTTCAGATGAAAGTACATTTTGCATTTAATTTGGAAATCACGGTTCTAGAGTCTGGAGGAAGAGTGGAGAGGCACAGAATCCAAGGTGTTTGAAGCCCAGTGTGAAGTTTCCACAGTCTGTGATGATTTGGGGTGCCATGTCATCTGCTGGTGTTGGTCCACTGTATTTTATCAAGTCCAAAGTCAACACAGCCATCTACCAGGAGATTTTAGAGCACTTCATGCTTCCATCTGCTGACGAGCTTTTTGGAGATGCTGATTTCCTTTTCCATCAGGACTTGGCACCTACCCACAGTGCCAAAACTACTACCAAATGGTTTGCTGACCATTTTACTGTGTTTGATTGGCCAGCCAACTTGCCTGACCTGAACCCCATAGAGAATCTATGGGGTATTGTCAAGAGGAAGATGAGAAACACCCGACCCAAAAATACAGATACGCTGAAGGCCACTATCAAAGTAACCTGAGCTTCAATAACACCTCAGCAGTGCCACAGACTGATCACCTCCATGCCACACCGCATTGATACAGTAATTCATGGTAAAGGAGCCCCAACCAAGTATTGAGTGTATAAATGAATATACTTTTCAGAAGTTGGACATTTCTGTATTGTAAATCCTTTTTTTGATTGATCTTGGGGAATATTCTAATTTGAGATACTGGATTTCTGATTTTCATGAGCTATAAGCCATAATCATCAAAATTAAAACAAAGGCTTTAAATATTTCACTTTACATGTAATGAATACAGAATATATGAAAGTTTACCTTTTTGAATTAAATTATGGAAAAAAGGAACTTTTTCATGGTATTCTAATTTTTTTGAGATGCACTAGTATATGAAGGCACCTTTTTTATATTTTGGCACAAACAAAAATGGTAGTTGTTTGCAAGTATTCCCCCCCCCCGATCAATACTTAGTAGCTCTACCTTTCTTTGCAATTATAGCGCCAAGTCTTCTGGAATATGACTATCACTTTTGCACATTTGGATCCTAATATTTTTGCCCATTCCTCTTGGCAAGATTGCTTAAAGGAGATACGCAGAACCTTTTATTTTTAAATAAATTTGAGTGGATAGTATCTCCATCCTTGACTCTTGTATGCTGCATAAATGGAAATAAAAAATATATTTTTGAGAGTTAAAATTGACCGCAGAGTTGGCATTTGAGCTGCCCTGCTAAGCCAGCCAGCCCTGAGTGTGTGACATCACAGCAGTAACTGGTTTTAAAGCCGAGGCCTTTTCCAGCTATAGACCAAAGTCATATAAATTTATGGTGAAAGTAAGAAATCCCGTTACCAGCTTGCTCAGCTAAGACTGATTTGACTTCATTGACTGTGGGTTGACTCTCATTAAAACAGGATAGGTGTTATAACTTATGCAACATAAATGTACATGCATGCATTTTCACTGATTAAAATGTAAAAGGCTAATTAAATAATCAGATGAACTGAGACAATCGCATTCTGAAGCAAATTAAATAATCTTATACTGGTAACTTAAACACACAAGTTACATGTATTAATCTAAATGCAGATAAACGTGTTTGTGTTTTTTAAATCCAAATGAGTCGGAGCTTAGCCATTTGTGTTCTTTTTTTTTTTTAAAAAGATTTTTTTGGACTTTTTTTCACCTTTATTGGATAGGACAGTGTAGAGACAGGAAATGAGCGGGAGAGAGACGGGGAGGGATCGGGAAATGACCTCGGGTCAGAATCGAACCCGGGTCCCTGGATTTATGGTATGGTGCCTTATCCACCTGAGCCATTGTTTTGAAACAATCTGACCTTTCAGTTGTTCGTTCAGTTCTCCATTCATTCGCTTCTTCCACATAAGGGCGAGATGGCAGCAATATCCAGTTTAGAAATCAGACGGCTGCTCTACTCATTCACTTTTCTTCATACTGTGTTCTGCCATTACTGCTTGGCTCAGGCAATTACTAAAACCCAGGACGGAACGGCATGTCACTGGTTTTAGCAAGAACTGCGGGGAGGTCACTGCCTGAGCGATATGTCCTGTCCCGGGTTTTAGCAACGACCCTCGGCTCACTCCGGGAGGACTGGTGCAACTGAACTCTTTCCTTTTTAAAAAAAAACAAGAATTTTTTTTTTTTTTATTGTTGATACTGCACCCTCTTTCAACACAGGCTTATAGCCAGCGCTGCTCAACAGATCAGAGGTTTTGTACTAGTCTTCAGTAAAATGTGCAGAGCAGAGGAGGAACCACTTCATAGGCGCTCAATGTGCTTGTGAACAACCCGCAAAACGCGTCAATCTTTGCAGTTTGAACATTCTTGGGCCATGAATGCAACATAAATCCAGCTTCTGTCGTGTTGCTACACCGGCCAAAAACACATCTACGTGGCATGGCGATAAATTGGCTCAAAATGGAGGATCGGAGTCGCAGTCAGCTCTGTGTTTTAGTATAGCGGAAATGGCGATGAGACCGATAGACTTCCTGCTGTGACGTTACGAACGTCGAGGTCATTCACTCACACCTCTACCTATATAAATCACTTTAATTGTAAAAATGACTATTAGATTTATTGTTAATGCTTAAAACTATTCCTGTGCCATTCTTGAGGTCTCAAGGCATTTATAAACGAAAGTGAGGCCATGGGTCGGCTTATCTCCTTTAAGTTCCATCAGGTTGGATGGTAATTGTCCATAAATGGCAGTTTAAGTGTTGCCACAGATTGTTTTAGTTAATTGAGGTCTGGCTTTTGACTAGACCATTTTAGTACAGTTGAGGTTCTTGGTTTTGAACCACTCCAGTATAGGTTTGGCAGTATGCTTAGGGTCTTTCGTATTGGAAGCTGAACCTCTGTAGACTACAGCAGGCTTTCTTCTATAATTGCCCTGTATTTGGCTCCATACATCTTGTTTCCCAGCCCCTGTTGATGAAAAGTCTTCCCATAATATGATGCTACCACCATTTGTGCTTCACTGTTACGATGGTGTTCTCAGTGTAATGTGTGGTATCGTGTTCCTGCCAAATGTGGTGGTTTGTAGCAAAGCAAAAAAAAGTTTGTGTATTCTCATCAAGCAAGAGAACCTCTCCAATATGCCTTTTGTCAGAAGAAATTTTATATGCCTATTTTTAAATAATGGCTTTTTTCCCTTACCACTGTTCTATAATGCTCAGCTTTGTGAGGGTCTGGGCTAGTTTGTCCTCTGAACAGCTTCTACCAACTGTGCTGTTGATCTCTCCAGGTCCTTCAGAGTAAAGGCAGATTTATACTTCTGTTAAGAATCTAGGTTGGTAGCCATGGGTACTTTGACATAAGGTGTGTGTCTCCTCTAGGATGTTCTATTGCATGAAATACACCAGAATTTACTACTTTTACACTTCATATGGCATTTAGCAGATGCTCTGATCCAGAGCGACATACAAGAAGTGCAAAAGTCAGGTGCATGAAGTGCTGAACTTCTAGACAAGACAGTTCTAGTATCAACTGAACAAGTGACAATAATACTTGGTGTAATATTCTGTTGAAGTACCAACACTCAAACAATTCAACCATACAAATGAGCTGACAAAGTGCAATCAAATAGAGAAAAATAAAACTTTAATGGCTAACTCCAGGCTAGCCTGGGTTGGTCAAGACCGATACGCGGTTACACAGTCGGCAGGGGAGAGGTGCAGCCCGAAGAAGTAAGCCTTCAGTGTGCGCTTGAAGGTGGTCAGGGAGTCAGCAGTTCTGACTTCAGTACACTGCAAAACATTTCAAATTGGTTTAATTTGGAAATGCAGGCTCACCTGCTGCCTTGAAAAATGCAGGTTAACTCAATTTGATGATCATTGTTTCAACTCAAAAGTCTCAGTCAAGACAATTAAGTCTGACCTTTGAAAATGCACAGATTAGTTCAAATTAAAACACTTTTCAGAGCTCATGGAGATAAAGAGAAAAAGTAAGAGGATGTAACTAAACAAGGCTGAAATGTTTTACAGTGTAGGAATGTCATTCCACCAATGGGGAGCCAGGACAGATGGCGGTCTTGAGCGGGCTGGGCAGGAGTGGAGAGGAGGAGGGGTCAGGCGACCAGTAGTAGTGGACGTACAAGAAATGCAGAATTCAAGTTCCCTGTTTCAAGTCAACTTTGTCAAATATGCTATACATGCTCGGCATACAGCACAGATGAAATTTCAGTCCTCTCTGACCCACGGTGCAAACAGGCAATGCAATAAATAAAAATAGAATAATTGAGAAAACCAAACAGTATAAACACTAGATAGGAACTAGACATAGACTAAACACTCAGACAAACAATATAAACAGTATAAATAAACAGTATAAACACTAGATAAATGTACTAGATATACTAAAGATACTGGATATTCAGTGTAGGAATAATGTACAGAAGAAAAAAAAATACTGGGGTGAAAAGAAACCTCTCGTTCTTAATCATAAACCAAGTGAATTGTCACTGAAATTATTTCTGAAGTGTTTTATGTGAGCAGCTCAAAGCGAAAGCCCCACTGCAGACTCAGAAATGAGACAAAAATAACACCGTAATGTTTAAATCCACAGGAGTAGATGCAGGATTAAACTAGCCATTATAATGTTCTACACCTGCTATCGAGCCTCACACTTATCTTTTTAACACAATATCATGATAGATTTCCAATTTTTGTGGAGAAGAAGCAGCTGAAAATGCATAGGAGATGCAATGCTCTCTCAGCCACCGCATCTATGAACATGTAACCTTCCTAGTATAAACTCTTCCAAAGTATAGAATAAAAATTACTCAGTGGTTTTAGAAGGCATCTTTGGCTAGTTTAAGGGTTTTTTAGCTTCCTAAAGAGTTTCTACTAGGCAAACCCCTCTAACATACCAAGTAGATCACTCGTGGTTGCTGCGGCCTGTGTTGCCGCAGTGTGTAGTTTCATTTCTAGAGAGGTGCATGCCAGGGTATGTACTATAGGGTATGCGACTATAGTATTTGACACGGGTATAAATTGGATTTTTACCCGTGGCCTCTTGGTTACTTGTTTGACTGATGCCCTCCTTTACCCTGTCACTAACTTTGGTGGATGGCCTCTTTTATGCAGAGTCGTGGTTGCCATATTCTGTTCATTTTTTTAAAAATAGTGGATTTTATTGGTGCTCTGCTGGATGTTGAAATTTCTTTTAATAATAATAAAAACCCTGATACTTTTCTGGAAAAATCCTGAAGTTTTGATAATTAGTTGGTCTTCACAATGAGGTTTGTTTTGGCATGTTTTCTAACAAACTCTGGGGACTTGAAGGAAAAGATTTATTTATACAGGTCAGTATGACGACAAATCAGTACCTTGTAGATTTTCACTGCGTATGCCCACTAGATATTCAGTATTATATAATTTAATTGGTAATGTTTCCGTAACACATCCACTTAATCTTAGCCACTTTAACATCATCACCATCAGTTTGGAACGCTGTAAATCAGGGGTGGGCAATTATTTTTTCCATAGGGCCACATGAGAAACAGAATTTTGTGGAGGGCCGGACCATAAGGCTGAACTAAATTCTGCATAATATTAATTGTATTTCTTTATATAAAGCAATAAATATCATTGTTTTTACAAGCTGCTAAGACTGGTAAGGGTATGGGGAAAACGAGGTTGCCTTACAAAAAATGTCATTTATTCAATCAAATTTCCCAAAACAATGGTTAACAAAATGTGAACGTTTGTACTTTTTTTTTTTTTCCCCAGTCACATTCACCCCAAAACACAAAGACATCACAATATCGTCTTTCTACTCCAAATATCAAACAAGATACATCATATTATAATAATGATGCCCACATTTGTAGTCTAATCACCTCATTTGGTGTTTTTTATTTGTTCAGTGAGAAATCTAGTCTCTGTTGGTCTTTAACGAGTGCATCAAAGTCAGGTTGAATGTCTGAGGTGGAGATGCGAAGCACAGCTGACAGATGATCATCAGTCCATTCGGTGTAGGAATCAGATCTACAGATCGGCTCGGGCTCCGGCGCCTGCTGGTGACGTCACACTATGTGATTGGCTGGACCGTTTGAAGGATGACGTACAAATTTGTGGTTGGTCTGGACAAATTACAGAAGTAGTTATCGCGGGATTAGGTTTCGTGGGATTTCATGTCATGTTCATGTCGCGCGCATTGCGTTTTTGTTGAACACAACTTCAAAATAAAAGCAATGCACATTCAGTCCATGCATGAGGTAAAATTAGAAAATACGTTTATTTTGTAATTTCTAATTAACCTTACGCGGGCCGGTCAGAATGAACCAAAGGGACAGATGCGGCCTGCGGGCCGGAAAATGCCCAGGTCTGCTGTAAAGTGTAACGACTCATACTTGGTTAATAATATTATGATTCTGATTTTCCTGGAGTTGAGTCCTGTAGAACATTGCATCTTAAAGAGGAAATTCAGCTAGTGCTGACCTTACTGGGGGGAAAAAATGTAGATACAAAACTCGCACTATAACCAAAATGCCTTTCTCTGACATCCCCCCCCCCCCCCCAATGTATTGTGTGGGGATAATAATATATATTATTATTATTATTATTATTATTATTATTATTAATTTATTTTTTTAAGGTTGCATTTTTCAAAACATGATTGTGATATGGTCTGAGTGTAAATTACACCTTGGTCTCTTTTGCAGAATCTTCTTCCCAGAGTGGCTTCCAAGCTGGACGTTGCTCCGATCTCCGACATCATTGAGATCAAATCCCCTGATACTTTTGTGAGGACAATTTATGCAGGTGAAATGTGAAGTTGTATTATTTTCTACTAATTAGAATTGGTTACTCAGTGTAATGTGTATTGAATGTCTTCCTATTCACATCATGTTCTCTTGTGCTTCTTATATGAGCATTCCTGATCTTGCTCATATGATTTACTGCTTTTGGATGCATATGCAACCAATGACTCACTCTCCATGTATTAAATCATATATTTTCACTGAAAAATCAGTATTTTTAAAATTGTTTCTTGGTGCCCTTTTGACCAGTGTTTCAGTAATTAAGTCCCAAAAGTCTCTTATGAAATCAAACAACATAAGAATGTAGAATAAATGCTGTCTTTTCCCACTTTATCTTTTGGCAAGTATATTTGTACTTCGTTTTTTCAATCTACTTGTAACATTTTTCATATAGTGCTTCTGCTTTGTACCGTAAATTATTTTTAAATGGCCATTCACTAAATGTGAACCTGGTCAACAATACTACACTGTTCACTCATTGTTCATAAGTGCTATTTCATAGGAATGTTCAAACATGCTAAACGAAAGAAAAATTGATCATTAGGTAGAGGAACTGACGTTCTGTTAAAGCATTTAGATCGTTGAATGGTGCAGGGCTGTTTTGTTTCTTCTGAGCCAATAAAAATCAATCTGCCTGTTTTAAAAACTCTGCTTATTGTCATTTTCATTCACTGAAGTAGTTTAAATTGCTTGCTTAAAACACATTATATGCAGTGTTTCAGAAAAATGCTATATGACAGTGTAAAACCTTCCAATCTCCGTATTGTGTTTGCCTTAGGAAATGCCCTTAGCACTGTGAAGTGCAGTGAAAAAGTCAAGATATTTACAGTAAGAGGGACTTCTTTCGAAGCTGCTAAACAAGGAGGTAGTGCGACGACAGAGCAAGGTACTTGGTCTAGTCGACAACCAATCCAGTAGAACATTGTGTATTAGGTGCTCAGAGTTTGGATTGATTATCCAAAGCTTTTGTCTTCCATGTAGAGTACAAGTACCTTTTTTTAAATGAGTTTACTGAAAAATTTGATTGCAAACTACAGAATGTTAAGAGATTTATTTATTTATTTATTTATTTATTTATTTATTTTTACTGCTATTGTAGTGTCTCCTGCTGCTTCTGTTGGGATATCGGAGTGGCTGGAGCAGAATCTGACCAAGAGTGACCGGCCAGAGCTCACCAGTGCCAAGGTTGTTGTGTCTGGAGGTAAGAGGCTGCTCATAAGAACAGCTGTATTCTAATAGGAGACTACTAATGTGCTGTGAAATGAATGTTACATTTGGACCTAACCCATTCAATCCGAAACGAAAGTGTGCGTCATGATGCTGAATATTACTCATAATGTTTGAGTGTGGTCAATCAATAGGTTGAAAAGCAAGCCAGTATTGATTTGACGAGTCATAATCTTGTCAATAGTGTTATACTATATGGCTATCTGCCTTCTGTCTCTCCGAACAGGTCGAGGTCTGAAGAGTGGTGAAAACTTCAAGCTGCTTTATGACCTGGCTGACAAGTTAAACGCTGCTGGTACGTAGGGTAATGTTTTTCCTCACTAAAGGCATGGTTCATGATGTCATTGAACATGATTATGTGTTAAGTGTGCTTTTCTTTCACAAGGATTCGCACATGTTCCCTGGGCTTAAACTGAATATTATACTTTTATTTTGCAAGTTGGTGCCTCCAGAGCTGCAGTAGATGCTGGATATGTTCCCAATGACATGCAGGTTGGACAGACAGGAAAGATTGTAGCTCCTGTAAGTAACAGTTATTTGCAAATGAACTTGACTGCTATTTACTGATTTTATCCAAAAGACTCCTAATGCTCATACATACTGTTTATAAACACAACAGATAATTCATCCAAACTCCACAAGAAGCCATTATTCTTTATATCCACCTTTCTGTCTGAAGTATTTGATAGATTGCTCTAACTTTCAAGCCAACAGTCTTTTTTGTAGTCGGATAAAGATGGATTCTTGTTGCTCTTTAAAAAGGTTAATTTTCCATTATCCAGTTCAAGTGGGACCTCCCAGCTGTCATTATCCACACATTAGAGTAGCTTGGAGCTGCCGTAATGTAGTTAATGGCACATTCAGGCTCCTAAATGATTTACCAGAGCCATTAGTAGAGCAGACTGCTGTGAATGTCTGCCCTCGGCTCAAATCAGGCAACCCGGTTTCAAACGCAGCTCACCAAATGTTTTGACAAGGTTGTCAGATGCTCCATGGCATTTGTATATTTGTAATCATTCTGAAGGCACGCTAAAGAGATGTTAATACTCAGGGTAGGGGTTGTACAACTATTTAAAAAATAAAAGGGTACTCAACTAGTCGTCTTTTCCATGGTTAAACTATGGAACTGTTTAAATTGGTTCACTCTGGTGTTTTTTACCCGTTTTTGTTTGTGCAGTGAAATTTGTCAAAAATTCAAGTCAAATCACACTTCAATTAACAGCCACACACATGGACCACAAAGGTTTTTTTTTTTAAATTATTTTTATTCATCTCATCTCATTATCTGTAGCTGCTTTATCCTGTTCTACAGGGTCACAGGCAAGCTGGAGCCTATCCCAGCTGACTACGGGCGAAAGGCGGGGTACACCTTGGACAAGTCGCCAGGTCACCACAGGGCTGACACATAGGCCCTGTCCACACGGCAACGGATTCAGGTGAATCTGATAAAATTGTTTATCGTTTCGGCCTGGCGTCCACACGGCACCGGCGTTTTGGGTGCCCCAAAACGAAATCTTTTGAGAACGGGTTCCAGAGTGAAAAAATCTGGCAAATCTGGATTTGTTTACGATGACGTCACAACCACATGACTGTCAGTGCTTTACGCCAGGTAGAAGTGTAACGAATTCTATGCGAGTTGTCAACAAATCCTATAACTAGTCCAAACACTGCGGAAGCAGTAACCAAAACCGCGCACCGCCCGTGCACTTTCCAAAAACAAAACCAATCCTGCCAGCAAAAATAGGAAAAAAAAGGCGCGATCTCACCTCTTCAGATGTTGGTTTAAGTCCGACAATACATTCCTCAAAAAGGGCGTAGAAGAACAAAGTAATCCATCAATGTGTAGCATTCAATTTATTCCGGACCATTAAAGAATTCTGGAGGATATCAGAATGTTGGCGTACCGGCTTCCATCTACCCCCGTTCATTCCTCTTTCCGTGTCTTTCGTTTTACGCTACTGATTAATAATCAAAACTTTGTGGCTGATGCTACAGAAGAAGGGGTTTATGTGCATGCATCTACTTCTATTGTTCTGGTGTCTCCGATGGGACCGTCTTACAGTGCACGTAGAGGTGTGGCATGTGTATTGCATCGTTTTCAGCAAGCGTTGCATTGCCATATGGACCTGAAATGTAACTGATCCGTTGCCCATGTGGACGCGATATTTAAAAAAAAAAAAATCTCGTTGCCGTTGTCGTGTGGATGTAGCCATAGACACAGACAACCATTCACACCTACAGTCAATTTAGAGTCACCAGTTAACCTAACCTGCATGTCTTTGGACTGTGGGGGAAACCGGAGCACCCGGAGGAAACCCACGCAGACACGGGGAGAACATGCAAACTCCACACAGAAAGGCCCTCGCCGGCCACGGGGCTCGAACCCGGACCTTCTTGCTGTGGGGCGACAGTGCTAACCACTACACCACCGTGCCGCCCTTTTTAATTTTTTTTATTTATTTATTTTTAAAGCATATTTTTTTTTTTCCCCACCATGTTCAACTCCAGCCTCAGTAGTGTCTGAAAATGAGCCTTTTTTGACCTGGCATATGCTGTTGGTCTGAGTCTAAACTAACTGACAGCAAAAACAAAAATGCATGTATGAGGAATTCTTTTGGGAGCAGGCAGGAATGGGATTAAAAACAGTCTTGCACACATTTCTGCACTTCATACAGAGTGGTGATATAGGATTAACAGGCCATTAAAACAAAAGAGAACTCAAACCTTTCCCTGCATAGTATTGTGCAGCTTAATGTAGACTCTGTCATCAGAAAAAAAGTTTTCAGACTAACAGAATACATTCAGCCTAGTTCATCTTGCCTTTATTTATTTATTTTTTTAAATCCAAACCCCGACTGTGACTAGTGAATGCATTCGTAGTACATATGGTAGTAGTTGCTATTTATTTTTCCGTAACTCAGTTTTTACTTAATTGCATTTGTTTGTGTTCTAATGAACTAGTATCATGTCCTTTATTATACAAATTGTGGCATTATGACCTAGTCTAATATCTAATTTTGCTCCATTGAATCAAAGCTTCAGGTTCTTTTGCTGTGCGTTTCATATTTAAGAGTTAAACTTTTCTTTCAGACTCCTCCACGATTGTGTCTCAGTATGGACTGGAGTAAGAGAGGCTGGAGCAAAATACTGTATTGGCCTGGCCTTGTTACAGTTAGATGTGGCCTGGCCTGGCTTTTAGGACTGAGGCTACTTGTGTGTTCACAGATTGATGCTGTGCTCCTGGGATAGCGCGGCAGTCACATTAAACAGCACTAAAATATTCATAGGGCAGTGCATTAAGCTGAGAGCTTGTCCCTACGGGCAAGGAGTGGTGAAAGAAGGGAAAGGAAAGGTGGGGGCTTCTTCGTGCTACACCCCTTTAAGAGTCTGCTTTTGAGGGATTACTTGGGAAGGCTGTTCTGGCTTTAGAAATGTTCAGGCGGGTTGACTAGGTATTTCACTGATGTACCAGATGTGTGTGGCGCTGCCCAAGGGCTGTGCTAACCACCTTTCTAACTGCTACATCTTTTCAGTGAAATATTAGGTTTATTCTAAAAATTACATTTATTATAATGTCCATATTCATGAGTGCAGTAGATCTTGAGTTGCTTGCGGGTTTTTTTTTTTTAGTCTTTATAAAGTGCTAGTTGCAGGCAGCAGCCACGTTTATTATTCTGCATTTGAGCAGCACATTTGTACCTGCCATACTACTGCCTGAGGCAGGAACTGATTAGGGAAGAGCTCGGTCAGGGCCTGAAAGCTTATTGAAATGAGGTTATTGTTCTAAAACTATTCATTACTGTAACTGTAATGAATAGAGTACACCATAATTCCATATGATAGATTAATTAGGGAAATGTTTAGGTTAAATTAATTAGTATTTTAACATGAGTTGGTGACGCCTGCTTTGTTGAAGATAAATGAGTAATGGTGCAGATGGTATTCGTGTGAAAATATGCTACTCAATATTCATAATGAATGCCAGTACCGTTAAATTTTAACTTGATGCTTATTGACTCAGAGAATGTTCGGCTTCCTGTTAAAACCACTGTGGGTGCAAATTGCAGAGGGCAGGAGTGTGGTGTAGTTTTGATCTCTGTTGCTGTGTGCACAGGAGCTGTACATCGCAGTTGGAATTTCTGGAGCCATTCAGCATCTTGCTGGAATGAAGGACAGTAAGGTAAGAGAATTCACGAGCACAATATGCAAATGAATATACTGCTCTGTTATTAGAAGTAACTGTAGTAGAAATAGCTAGTGGAGATTGTAATAGTCTGTAGTTGCCCAATAGAGATCTTGCATGTGACGTCACAGCCGATCCAGATTGTGACAGACGCCATCTTGTAGGTCAAACGCCATATTCCGCCTTCTACTTCTGGTTCTACTTCTGCTTTTACTTCTATCTTTTCTTCTGGAAAACCCTACTATATACAATTCTACTACAACGGCTGTGGCTACAAGCTCTCCCTACCTGTGCACGTTTATGTTTTTTGTGTGTATTTTTGCGTGTTGTTCATCTGTACCGGACTTCAATATCCACTACAACCGTATGGACTTACTGGACATTGGTTTCCAGCAGAAAATGACGGTTTGTAGCGATTTCCATCGCATGCACATTCCGGACGAGAAAAAAAAAAAAAACACATTCCGGACGAGACCAGATTGCGAGACCAGCGGGGTCTCCGTGGATTGTTATCGGAAGCAAAGCGAAGGAGGCAGCGCCGGGAGCCGAAGCAAAAGCGAGGCTACAGGCAGAGCCGGCCTGTTGGCTAAGCTCAGAAAACAGCCACTCAAATCTCCACTGCCAAGCCTCTACCTCTCCAACGCCAGATCCATGTAAACAACACGGACGATTTGGAATTACCTTATTCTATAATCGGCTGCTCAGTGCTATACTCAATACTTAAGTGACTTACCCATCCAGTGAGGATCATTTTCTTGTTTACAAGATGCCACATCTGAGTCGCTGACAAATCCTGAATTTCTGTAAAGAAAACTGTCCAGAGATTTATAAGCACGCAGTGCTTCACCACTGAACAGCGAGGGAAAGTTTATGAGGTAATCATACACGTCCGGGTATTCCGCTGGCAGTTCAAAATCCGGTCGTGAAAACTCCGTCCGGAAAGCCATAAGGGTCACAAATCTGTAGATCGTTTATTTTAGACATATATCTAGTTATCTGTTCATTAGAAAAATGAGCCGTGTAGTCCGTCGGTTGAAATTGATCCATTCTGTACACGAGTGCAGCAGTATTCAGCGGTGTTTTTGACCGACACGATGGCGGCTGTGTACTTTCCGGTCACGTGACTGCAAGATCTCTATAGCAGGCACTTCTGAATCTTCCAGAGTGTCTGTCCCAAGTCTTCCTTATATTGAACTTGACAGTGTGTTCAACTGGAGAGCAATTCTAAATGTGATCTGGAGGAGCTTTTTACCTGCATGTATTATTCACATGCATTTTCTGCCTGATCTGCGTCTTGTCAGTGCAGCTCTTTGTGACAGTACTTCACTACCTAGCAGACCAACTATGGCTTCCCCATGACTCCCCTGCTTTATTTTCAAATAATTAATTCTGTCAATTATAATTGCTTATACCACAGTGCTACACAACGATGGTTGTTCAGGTCTTGATTAATTTTCAGAAACAGCACGGCTTGGATTGTAGCTCTAGCTGCAAGGTTTAAAATGCATTAAAAAGGCGGGTAATTATGTACGTTTGTTTTCTGCAAGGAAAGGTTTATTGGTTTATTTAGCGTTTTATTTATTTATTTGAAGCCATCTCCGGTGTTGGAGCTTTGTTACAGTCATGGGTAAAGCTGTAACTTTACATTTTCCAGCACAGGAAAGTTTTTGGGACTTTCTGTGGTTTCTCAGTACCATGATGAGCTGCGTGGGTTTATTTTTTTATTTTTTATTTTTTGCATTCTTAACTTCAAGAAAAAGAAATGGGAAGTAATAAATAAAATGACTGCTATAACAGAAGTGATGAAAGGAAACATCTTTCACTGATGTTTCACAGCCTTAAATATATCTAAATGAATAAAGAGTATTACCATGTTCTTTATTCAATAAAAAAAAAAAAACTTTGCCAAGTTACTATGGTATAAGAGGAATAAAAGATGCCGGGGCCTGCTCTTATTAGAAAATCAACTTATCACAGCATCAAAGTATCATATCACTTTACTGTTCTCCCCCCCCCCCCCCCCCCCCCCCCCCCTTCATCAGCACTCCTCATTTGTTTTATTCCTTATATATTTGGATCAGCAAGCTGTAATACATATGTTGTAATATGCACCATAAGTCATAATTGTAGAAACACAGAATTTTAGTGTTTTAAAAGGTTTCCATTTCTAAATCCACTTTTGCCTGTGCAGTAGTTGAAGAAAATCAGTAAAAATCCTGCCAGCACAGCTGTATTGTCTGAACCCTGTTGTTTTACAGACTATTGTTGCCATCAACAAGGATCCTGAGGCCCCCATCTTCCAGGTTGCTGATTTCGGCTTGGTTGCTGACTTATTCAAGGTAAACATGTCTTGGTAAATGGAAAAGAAAATCATCACACATAGTATTATGAGGATGTCAGAAGTTTCGTTAAATAAAATAGTCACACATTTTAGGGCCGTTGTTCATGTAATCAGACTCTGAGGTATTCACTTATCCATTGCGAGACCACCGGTTTAAGTAATGCCAAGTTTACCTGATCACTTTCAGTCAGAGGACAGATATGCAGAAAGACTGGACAAACAGAAGCTCCTGTTTTCCTTGATACATTTTGCAGCATGCATTATTCCAGCTAATGGAAATGTGCTTCTGCTGAATTATTGACCTGCATTAATCAGAAGAGTCTGGTCTTGAACTGGGTCCTGCACATTTAAAGTGAGGGAGAGGCGGACATAACCTGCATCTCTACCTCCTTCACACCGGAAAAGTAATTGATAGTTGCTACAAGTGTTTGGGGTGTAGACTTTCACCTTTATTTTCAGTGCCCCTTTGCCAGTGCTTTACATGGCCCATTGGCTTCTGTGGTTTTACAGTGGCATACAAAGTGCAGGAGGCAAAGGGTTGCCACGCATTCCAGCACCCATCTGTTGTTGGTGTTTAGCGCCTGTAAACCTAGCGGTGTTTATCTTCCTGTGTTTGCCCTGTCATTCATGTTTTATTTAGGCTGTGTAGTGGTTGGCTCAGGTGTGTGCGTGCAAGCTCTGTGAAAGTGATCAGTAATGATAGACCGAGGAGTTACTCGCTGATCAGTTTACACCTGATTTACTCCTCAGATAACTGATTAATATAGATGGGCTTTCTCCCTTTCCTTAAACTGAAAAGTGATCTCGGGGATATATTCAGGTGATACTACTCTTTTACACCTGCTTTGCATAACCTCGGTTTTAAACTAATAGGATGTTGGTGAGGGTTTTTTTTTTTTTTAAGAAAACTGGACTGTATAGTAGGATTAACTTCTCCCCTTACGATACAGTGTTTTGCAAAAGTTTTCACCCTTTTGGACTTTTCCTTACAACCTGCAATTGAAATGGACTTGATTGGGATTATAAGTCATGCATATACACACGATATCAATATAGTTTGCAGAATTATTTACAAATTAAAAATGTAAAAATTGTGACTGCATAAGGTTGTGTAGGTTAGTCAAAATTTGTTAGTGATGACAATCTGAGCTGATTTAAAAAATATATATATTTTTATTACCCACATATAGGCTGTCCCTGAGATGATTGAAACACTGAAGAAGTGAAATTCGTTACTCAGCTTCTGACTGGACCATAGTCAGGAGCCTTGTCTCTAACTGTGCTGGACACTTGCCTTATGAATGAGCTAGGAAATGTCACACCTCCTGCATTCTTCCGTCCTGAAGAACACACATCAGGCCTTTTCTTTATTTAGGTAAAGTTTTCAGGAGTCTACTTGTCATGTTATTGAATAGCATTATAATGTGGTCAGTATATTCATGATGTCTGATCTTGTTTGCCAATAGCACTGTTTTGGCCTTTGCCTCAGTGTATAACAGCTGTACACTAGCCATCGTTCTCAAGTAATAAATATCAACTCTCGTCAGTCCATTTTTAGTTTGATTTTTATTTAAAGGCCGCTTCATTAAAGAAAAAAAATGTGATACATAATTTTAAAGCAGGTTTGAATTGCTTTCATTAATGGACATGCTCCTGCATTTCAGTGCAATTAGACAAAGTAAGCTAATTTCACATTTAGTTGTCTGGTCTGGACTTAGTTTGGAATAAACCATTTAAATAAATAAAAATCTGTTTTGCAAAACAGTCACAGTCTGCTCTTTTCCAGAATAGCTGTAATATTTAGGCACTCCACATGACTCCACTTAAACAAATGCAGAAAACCACCAGATTCAATGAAGTTACCAACTTTTTTATTTGCCTTACAATTTCTCCCATTATCAGTTATATAAAATGCCTTGATCAACAATACAGGATTAGTCAGCCTCAATCAAAAAGCAGAAATTTTATTCTCAAAGGCTCATGCTATATGGATGGGGTTAACGTTAGGAGTTATGACAACAATCTCACCCATCATTCCTTATTTAAAAAAAAAAAACCCTTTCTAATATTATATTCCTGATGTTTTTTTTTTTTTCCCCAGCAAATCTAAGCAGGTTTTTAAAAATACTTGAGTTGCGTGCTTTGTTCTAGTCATAGAATTTTGAATACAAACGTTAGCATCAGTAAGAAAGGCAAAGGTAAGAAATTTGGCTGAGTAACACAGCTCGACACATTTGAACACAGATCAAATGTAACCCTGCAGCAGTCGGATCAGTAGGCCTGTACTGTACATTGTGTTATTATTCATATAAATAAAACGAATAAAAATGGTTACCTCGTTGACCCATCACCTCAACCAAACCCTGAAATAAGAACATGTAAAGGATCACAAGTATTCCCGCCTCATTTCTATACTACGTGGCTGTCTGAAAGCTCAAGTGCATTTGTGTTCCATTGCTGGTTTCAGACGGTCACCGAACACGGACAAACGTTGAAGTAGGAAATTCCTGATGAATGTTCCAGTGATGGCTCCCAAAGTGCCTCTCCCTGGGCTCTGGAAGGTTGTGCAATTTTGGCAGGAGGGACACACACTTTAAGTGTTTTGCTGAGTTAAAGAGAGAGGGAGGACATGTGCCAACAATTCCTCACCATGAAGTTGGGAAACCCCTCTGGAGAAGGCAACTGAGAGCAAAGTCCTTAGTGTGTGCGTACTTCTAGAGATCAAGAAGCCTGGGAGTCAGAGTGAACAGTGCTGGCTGAGAGAGACAAAGAGAGAGACGGAGAGAGGGAAGCTGCTTCAGCTGGTGATGGTAGCCATGCTGCTGCACTCCATACCCTACGTGTCTGGCATGTGAGTCATTGGAGCATCTGCAGGCTCCATGAGTCTGTACTTCTCATCCAGCAATGGCTCATTTCCCTGCAGGTGGATCAACGGCTTGGTTTGAAACACAGCCAGACTCTCTTGGTTCCTCTTATTATAAATATTGACCCTGTGCTCTAGCTCGGGACTGGTCTTAGCTGAGCCGGCTGGACTGGGGAGCTTCAGGTTAAGTGGGTTCACTCGGCCCTTCTGGGCCAGACACGAGTCCTCAGACAGGGATGAGAGAAGCTCCTGGACCACAGCGCTGGGGTTGTGTCCTCCTCCCTGCGTGCCCAGTGTCAGTGGGCTGCAGTAAGGTGGTGGGCAGCAGTGCTGGCCGCTGTAGTCGGTGGTGGAGGCCTCGCGTACGGTGGAGCTGCACTCGCTGCTGGAGGCCAGCGTGTGGCTGCTGACACTCTGCTGGCGTGCCGAGAAGCTGGAGCGTGACGCTGTGCTGCTGGGAGCTTCACTCACTGAGCTGCCTGGTCCATCAGTGCTCACCAGAGATGGAGGCAACTGGCATGGGTTGGTGGGCAGGTGCACGTCTATGGCTGCAGTAGTTATAACGCGTGCGCCTGGCTCTGGAACCCCAATATCTGCAACAAAAACAAGAGTTAATTTTTTTCTTTTTGGGCTTAATATATCCCAGGGGGAAAATTATTTTCCAAATATAACAGGGATTGAAGCCTGATGGCTTTCTACTGCTTCAGCCTGTACACTAAGGATCTTGCTCAAGGTCCCAAAAGTAGAGGTACACCAAAAGTGTAGCATTAAAACTTTCACTGGAACCAAGGGACCCAAACTTGTGCATGACGGTACCCTTTTGCACAAAGCAAGGCCCATAAAGATATGGTTTGACAAAGTTGGTATGGAAGAACTGGAGTAATCTGCACAGAGCACTGACTTCAATCCCACTGAACCCCAGGCCTTTTCACGTAATGTCAGTGCCTGACTCTCTCATGCTCTTATGGTTAAATGGACACACGTCCCCACAGCTATGTTCCAATATCTAGTGGAAAGTCTTCCCAGAAGAGTGGAGGCTATTACAGCAGCAAGGAAATCAACTACATATTGTTTATTTTAGATACTTATTAATCCCTGAGGGGTAATTAGGCTCTCATTTAACCCATCCAAAGCAGTGACTGACATATATCTCTCACACACACTCCCTCACTCACTCCGAGCAGTGGGCAACAGCGCTGTAGTTTTAATTAAAACCCTCTCTATGATAAACACTTTGTTGTACAGCACCCGGGGGGCAGTTAGGGCAAGATGCCTTGCTTAAGGGCACTTCAGCCATGGGTGTAGAGAGGGGGGAAAGTGCTGTTTATTACCTCCGTTGAGGTGATGTGAAAACACTGCGGGCTACTGACTGCTCAGAGAGAATCTGACCACTGCGTCATCAGTGTGCGAGACAGGACGTTCTGAACAACCCTCCATTTTTAAATGGTGTTTTTTCATATCTCGCATGATTATTTGTGTGTACATCCAAAACAGTGTTGCGTCAACCCAAAGTTGCCACGATTCATCATGTTTGATACGCTTTGTGAAGGGGGGGGGAGTAAAAAGCTGTGTTCAAACTATGAAGGCACAGCGCTTTCAATCAGAGAACATGAGCTTGCATTCCCACTTGGCATGTTTGAGTCAGGGAAAGTTTTTCTGCAGGTAGCTCATTTAAAATTAGCTAGCCTGTACAGATATCAAGCCTAACCCTCTAAACCGATGAGTGTACGTGCACTCTGCTTTTGATCTCCGTAGTCAGCAAACACATTAAAGCAAGCCTCAGATGGACGGAATCCTGCTTTAGTCCGAGCCATGCCATGCCATGATGTTTGATTTCTTACAAAACGTCAGTCAACCCATTACATTACCCACAACTTTTTTAATTATTATATTTTTTTAAAACCCCAACAGAGGGTTAGGCAAAATATCAGTACAGCATGGCTAATTTTAAACGAGTTACTGGCAGCAAAACGCATCCCAAATAAAATGTCAAGTAGAGGTACAAACCAGCATTCTCAAATTGAAAGCCCTGGGTCTTCACCACCACCTCTGGCTGTCACTCATGTTGAGTATGATTTGACCGGCAAACCCTTTCATGTGAAAAGAGGCCAATTCAATGGAGACAAGCCCTGCCACAGTATTGGCAGAGGAGCTCATTTGGAGGTGATGTTGGCTTGATGGCTCTGATAGCCCTCTGTCTTCAGCGCTATGCCTCCTCTTGCAGTCGGTTCTCTACAGACTTGCTCGAGTTCTTGACAAGCTGGCACCATGTTTGGTCATGTGCAGCATCCTCCCACATATCCAGCTGGATACCGCTGGCATTCAGGTGGTGTTTAAGGCAGTCTTTGTAGCGTAGCTTAGGGAGTCCTTTTGCGTGCTTCCCTTCGCAAAACTTGCCAAAGAGTACAGCCTTTGGGAGTTGGAGTCTTCCATTCTGATAACATGGCCAGCCCTTCTCAGTGGGGAGGGTCTCCATGCTGGGCATGTTTGCACGTCTTCATACCTCCACGTTGGAAACCCTGTCACTCCACTTGAGCCTCATGAGACATCTGAGGTGAGACATTTGCACCTGCTGAAGATGGCGAATGTGGTGCTGGTACAAGGTGTATGTCTCAGCTGAGTAAAGTAGAGTGGAGATGACTATGGCATGGTAGACCTTGCACTTTGTGTCGAGCCAGATTCCAGGCCTGTTCCATACTTGTGTCTGGAGTTTGCCGAAGGCAGCAGATGCTGCGCTGATTCTCATCTCTATCTCTTTGTCTAGACTGTCATCAGAGACTGTGCTACCAAGGTAGGTGAACTGTAAGGTAGTTACCATTCAGGAATATACTTGGTTGAGGGGCTTGTGTGTGTGTGAGGTGGCGAATGGAACATGACTTTGGTTTTCTTTATGTTGATGGTGAGCCCGAACTTGCTTGCAGCATCGTGAAGGGCATCAAGCATGCTTTGCAAGCCAGTCTGAGTGTGAGACTAGAGCTGAATCATCAGCTTACACCATATACAGGAAAGGTTTCTTGCCACTTGTAATCTGATGACCTTTTTATGCTATTATCATTGTGTGGTAAGGTTTTTTTTTTTTTTTTTTTTTTAAACATGCTGGTTTCTTTTTGGGGAAAGCTATGGACTAAGGGTGAGAGAAGCAGCTTTGGGCCTAAAGGGTTGCTGGTTTGATTCCCTGGACCAGCAGGAGTGGCTGAAGTGCCCTTGAGCAAGGCACCTAACCCCCTACTGCTCCCCAGGTTGCTCTGGATATGTTGTACGTCACTCGGTTAAGAGCGTCTGCTTAATGCCGTTAACGTAATGTTTAATAAAACGCATTAAAAAAGTGACACGTGGCATGTTTGGCTTGACATATCATTTGATGTGCGCATACACAAACGTGCATGGGTAGTAGTATTAATTCCTGTGTGTGTGTCATGTCGAAGATGAGGTCACGGCATCGCTATGACAACTAGCTGTCGTGCAAAATGAACTACTGATACCAAAAGTAAGTAGAATTGAGTCGAGCTGGTACTATGCAGTGGGAAAGGGCCATTAGACTCCTGTGTGTGGAATGGCTGAGTAGATGACTGCGGTATCGTATGCTTTCCATTACACAATCTTCAGATGATGGAGCAAGAACTTTTGTTTGTTTCTTTTTTTTTATTGCAGATTGAGCATAAAATACATGCAGTGTGTTCATATTATCAATATTTTTCTTACCACTACTTGGCTCGCTGTAATACTGGCTGATGTAATTGTTCATGTCATCTTGAGTGATGTTTTCTGAAATGAAACAAAAGCAATCATTCCCATGGCATAAAAACACAAGTCAGACTATTACTGCTACTAATTTCACATTGGACAAGCACACTGGGACATGAATTTGTATTTTCCTTTAACATAAATTACATGTGATATATGATTTGGGTTCCAAGTGCTGTAATGACTAGGATACACTACTGTAACCTGAAAGAGTGGGTCAGGTAGGATTGGTGTTTAGGCGGCGGACTCTGGATATGTGAGAGTTTACAATCCACTTGGCAGAACGGGAAGGCTGCCACTCTCTAAGTGCCACTCCTTCATCCCTGGAGACACAACCATACTTGCAGTGCCTTTGTCATTCATTTTTTACTGTTTAAAATATTTATATGACAGTGGCCCAGGAGGAGAGATGTAGTGGCCTAAAACACCAGCAAGACAATCACTCTGGGATAAATAACACATGAAGAGAAGGAGGAGCACACAGTGTGTAAAAGCTGTCTGCTTTTATTCTTCACTCAGACTGAAGGAGAAAGAGAGGGAGAGGAGGGGAGAGAAAGGCTGCAGGAGTGAGTGAGTGAAAACACCGAGGCAGATTCAGGTGATTTAATGCCCCTGTAGTGTTGTGGTGTGTGCTCTGAGATTTGACCTCGCTGCCTGACAGCTTGAGCTGTTCATCTGGCTGTGAATTTTATGTTCTGTCAAAACCTGATCATGTTATCGCCCCCTTTATTTACTTTTCCTATCTCCTTTTGAAATGTGAAGAATGCCTGTGGTGGAAATAAGGGAACATCCAAAGCAATAATTTAAACAAGTGAGTCTTAGTCTCTTGGATGCAGTAAATATTCACAGCATGACTATAGCATGCCCATGTCCTAATCAATTCTGAACACTCATTATGTCATTTGGGAAGCACTGGCATACATCAAGAAGACATTCTTTGTCTTGAGGGTCTCTCGTCCACTCCCGCTATGACGTGAATAAGACTTGGCCACTAAAACACACAGCCTCAGGCTACTTCAGCGCTCTCTCGTTTTTCTCTGAACGCTCCCTTGAGGTCAGGCGCCACTCCGACAGCCCTTTTTGTCCAGACGCTCTTCTGATGAGAAAAAGCCACACGCCAGGGTCCTGCTCCCACAATTCTCTGGGGGACCGAGTGTAGCTTGCTGGCAGCCCATTGTGGTTTTTTCAGGTGAAAGGAACAGATGTTTATGCCATATCTGAGTATGCTTTTAGGAGAAACATGGCCCAATGCACAGAGCACTGTGGGTGTGTGTAGCATGTCCGCTGTAGCTGGACAGATCTCAATGTGAGCTGACATCATGCGCACAAAACACAGCCAGGGTGCAACAATGTTTGTTACGCTCAGTCACATGGAAGTGATATGTGGCATGCTTTTCATTCAGATTTAAAGCGAATTACCAGAGTGTTGAAAAAGAATATTCAATTCATTGTTTTTCCAACAATTTACTATAGTTCATATTATGAAAAACTGCTTTTAGATAACCTTTTTAAATATAATTTCTCCAAAAAGCTAACTTTTCCACCAAAGCCAAGCACATTAACCTAGAATGTTTTTGTTGCTGAAAATTGAACTTGGTTAGCAAGATCAGTTATTTAATATTAAAAGTGCCACACCCTGATCTTGATAACTGAATATTTAAATTGGGTGCTAGCTGTACCAGTTAAAATAATAAAATGGATATTTTAAGATTTCTGCATGCAGGTACTTGCTTTACTTTATGAAAACTGACTTCTTGCTCCGTACACTTTTGACAATAACATTCTATCAATAATTTATATCACAGCAAAGGACTAGAGGCCTTTTGACTGCATGAAATACTGTAACTTGGACCTCATAAAACCTGAACATTGTCTATTGTCCAGCACTCAAGGTAATGGCTGTATAGTTTTGTACCTGCTCAGAAGAGGTTAACAGTACTCAGGGACAGGGCTAATAACACCATTAATTGCTAATTGGTTAGATGTAATTCATCACGTAATGTACAGAAACTCAAACCCACAATAACATGGAACAAATACAGAACACTGATTTTGTTGGTGTCATGGTTGTGCAAATAAAACCATTCGTTCATTTACCTTTAGTAACCTTTTTATTCTGGTCAGGGTCCTGGTGGATTTGGAACCTACCCTGGGGGACACCGAGCATGAGGCAGGAATACACCCCTGAAAGGGACACTAGTCCATCACAGGGCCCCCCACACACCGAAATGCAATTTCCTGTAACCAATGCATTTATCACCAGGTTTTTAGGAGGCAGGAGGAAACCAGTGACCGCACTACCCATGTACCTTCCAAAATCAACAGTGACGTTTTATTTCTCAACCTGCACAAACATTTTACATTTAAGTGTCTTGCAAAAAGAAACAGGAAGAGGTGGCACAGTGGTGTTTTAGGTAACATATTTTGTACTGCACATTCTCCCCATGTTCAAGTTTCCTCCAGGTTCTCCAGCTTCTGTCAGCTGTCCAAAAACCTGCAGGTAGGCATGTGAATGTATGTGCACTGTGATGGACTCCCCCCCCCCAAAAAAAAAAAAATCATCTGGGGTGAATTCTCATGCTCAGTGTTCAGCTCTGGATCTACTGTGATGCTGATTAGGATAAAGTGCTTACTGAAAATGAATGAATGGAACAGTAAGTCATGGATGACTGCTTAATTTTTTTGCTGAAGGCAAGGTGAATATTGGTGAATGATAACTGAGACTAAGTCGAAGTTATTCTTCACCGATGTTCACTGGGCCTGAGGTGGATAAGCGTTTTAGTATGAATACACTTATCCTTTTTGTCTGTTTGAAACACTACTAGTGCGTCAGACGGCGCATGTGAGTTTGTAGCCTCCTCCTCCAATAGTCTCTATCTAGAGCGTTAGTGGCCAAAAGGCCCCAGTCCTTCAAATCGGCAACCACTAACTCCTTCCATGACTTTCTCCGTCGACCCTTCTTCCGTTTCCCAGCCGGTTGCAGGTTTGTGATGTCTTTGATGGTTTGGAAGCTGCAATGGACGTGGCCAAACCATCGAAGGCACCTGTATCTTATCTCCGAGAAGAGATCAGCCAGGCTCAACTTCTGGCGAAGGTCTTCAGTACTGGTGTTGACACCTGGCTTAATGTGGCACATCCAACGCAGCATAGCTCTTTCATTATGCTCCAGGTGCCTGAGATCCTCCTTTTTAATTGGCCAGCACTCACAGGCATATAGCATTGCGCTACGAACTTAGGAGTTGTAGACTCTGCCACGAATACTCCAAGATACACTCCTAGATGACCGGAGGGGCAGGAGCTCTCTGAATTTCTTCCAGGCTGACCTAGTTCGCGTTATAGTGGCAAGCTCACCGCCAGCACATAGGTTGTCACCAAGGTAATGGAGTCAACAGTGTCAAGCTCATGAGTGCCAAAAGCCACCTGATTGCATTGCTTGCCAATAAAGGGACGTGCGAGACCAAGGCAACGGTCACATCTGAAATTGGGAACAGCAGATAGCCTACCATGTATGTTTGTGCATTTCTTGTGTACCCAGTGCTTGCAATCATTACAGAAGATGGAGTTACGACCAACACCTTTCCTGCAGACACCACAGGGATATTTACCGGAGTCCCTCAAGGTGTTAAGGTTAGGGCCAGATATCATCACCTTTTTCTTCATATTGACTCTCAGTCCTCTGGACTCCAAGCCACTTTTCCACAGAAGAAACTTATCAGTGAGCTCAGCAAGGGACTCAGCAGCGATCACCAGGTCGTCAGCATGGATTAGCTCCCAAGGTGCACCGGTTGAAAAATCACGGGATAAGGCTTCCAGTACGATGACAAAAAGAAATGGGCTGAGGACGGATCCTTGATGCACGCCAACATTGACATCGAAGTCTTCACTGAAGGAATTGTTTATCCGAACCTTGCTCGTAGCATGCCCGTACATAGCCTGGACTGTTCTCACGATCCATTCTGGGATGCCAATGCGTCTCATGACCCACCATAGCATGTCACGAGGCATGCGATCAAACGCCTTTTCCAGATCCACAAACGCAAAATATGTTATGCTCCTTAGCCAAATACTTTTCCTGCAACTGCCTTACAATGAAGATGGCATCGCTTGTTCCTTTGCCTGGCACAAAACCAAACTGAAACTCAGAGATAACTGCAGTTTCTCTTCACACTTAGCACTCTTTCAATAACCTTCAGACAACCTTAGCACTCTTTCAATAACCTTCAGACAATGTTCAGTCATATTTCAGGCCCCTGTAGTTGCCTCTATCTGTTGCATCTCCCTTGCCTTTGTACAGATTGATAATGAAACTGTTGTCCCAGTCTGTGGGAATACGACCTTCAGCGATGGTTAGCATGCAAGCTTGGTTAGCATGGGGCAGCTAACAGCAATGGACGCTTTGAGCATGTCAGCCACAATACCAGCACAATACAAGCCTCCTTCTTTTGTTCGTCACTGAGACACAGATTTCCTTAATCATCTCTGATGCAGTTCTCGCCCACTATATCAAGTTGTTCAAGTTCACTGGTGATTTATTTTACAAAAATTGAAAAAAATCGTATTAAATTTATTTCAAACTTCAAAAGCAGCATGCAAATGTAATACTGGTGCAGTGGAGAGTTGTCACTTATCTTTGCTGACTCAGATAAAATACTTTTTGTTTTGAAACAGATGATAAATTAAATCACAATTCCACCTTACTTTTTGATTAGTTTTAGATAAACTTCATAGCATCTTTCATGCTTTTAGGAACAGCATTTTGTTTCATAATTTGTAATTAGCTGTCCTTTTGCTGAGTCGCTCGAGGTGATTATCGAGAAATAGTCTGAATCTCTTGAGCAGTCTGTGCACGATTTTCTATAATCACCTGTGTATTTATACTGAGTTGTTAAACACTCGGTTAAACTTAAAGTAAACTATAAAAGGGAACATGCTTGTTACTTTTTGTTCATAGGAATTTCAAGGAATGCCCATAATTGTGATGAATAGTTTTGTTAAAAATAAAGTTTTTTTTGTAAAATTTAAATTAAATTTCATTTCAGTTCAATTTCATTTGTATAATACTTTTAACCACTGCATTATTAAAAGGTTAAATTTCTCCCATTTTTTTGAGATTTGTTAAGCATTTTACTGAAGATGCCAAAACTTCTGTCACTGTAAATAGCCATTAAATTTCTTGAGTGGTTAATAATGTAATGTTTTAGTGAGTATATAATGGTCTTCTAATGTTATTTTAATTTTTTTTCCCTTTCAAATGTAATAATCTCCTTTAACTAGCCTTCTTGGCAGTAATTTAATTGCACCTCGTATAAGCAAAGAAAAATCCAAACCATTTCTTAATGTTAGACAGCACAGTGGCGTTGGTGACCTGTTTGTCTGAATAACGAATGAGAAACAGATCATGTTCTGTTGGTTCCTGTTTGGGCTAGTTCTTGTCTTTTTAAATTATATGCTTGAAATTACTCTAAAAGACGACTCTAACCTACAACCCTGCCTGTGTCGCTGGACACAAAGAGGACGCTGGGGTCATTACCTGTAGGAGCTCCTGCCTCTCTCCTTTTGCCTCTGCCCTCAGTGTTGGAGGCTGTGGGTCCGAGTCCATCCACCTCCTGAAAGCTGCTGCTCTGCTTTCCCCATACGTGGTGGATCTGCATAGCAGCCTCCCGCTCTGCAACCAGGTCCAGATCCTGCTGAGCTAAGTGAGCCCGCAATTGCCTGATCTCAAACTGACAAGGAGATACAGAAAAAGACATTTCACATAACACAAACTATGGATCAATACAACGATGATTGGTGACTATATTGAATGGGAGGGCTAAAACCAAAAACGGTATCAGCAACTCTGCATTACTTTAATCAAACTATTGTAGTATCAGTGAAGTGGGATAAAGAAATTGGCCCAAATCTACACAAGGGTTCATGTTGCTAGCCATATAATTACTTCATATGACTAATGATAGTCATTAGTCTACAGTCTGAAATAGAAAGAAATCAGATCATTTTGATTCTGACAATGCCACTTATTCTTTTGATACTGAAACCTTGAGAGACAATATAAAACAAAACAGCTCAATAAAAATGAAGCACTAAAACATGGTTGCCACGAACCGCAACTAAAATATTATGAAAATGAATCATGTTTATATGCAAGTTCCATTTACACACATTTCCAAAAAAATCTTTTCCAATTCCAATCTTTACCATTTTACACACAATCAGATCAAATTCATTGTTTTTCTGCGATATCTGATCCACTCTTTTTGCTGATATCGACCAGATACCGATCATGGGTATTATATCGGTGCCATCTCTACTTACGTCTGTTGGTGATGCTATTGTTCAACAAAAACATAAAATAATCAAATTTAAGCTGTTTGCTAACAGCACAAGATGATGTGCATGCCAAAAAATACATTCCTTATTTTTTTAAATGTATTTTTCCCTTAAAAGAAGGGGGTGGGGTGGGGGGGGAGTGCTAGCTCTGCTAGCTAGCCTTGGAACTAACTATCAGTTCACTATTTCCTGTTAGGGTCTAATTATGTTGTCACAAATGCACACTGCATTTTTACATTATTTTTTTTTATTGTAACACTGCTGGAGATCACCCAAACTGACCCTTCACATACATTTAGCCCATCAAGCACCACTCACTGTACTTAATCAATGCTCTAATGACGTTTACTCCAGACCTGCATGTTGATATTGACAAGCATGAAGTCGGTTCCCTACAGGGCTTGCATTTGGTCTTTGCTCTCATTATCTAATTTGTCTTTCTCTCCCAGCAAAAAGCAACACATTCCTATGATGTATGAGCTCTTTCATTATTGATTGGTTCGACGAGACTTGCTGAAATAGATGGGACTTTCGCTCTTATCTGACTGGAAATCTCAGCACAATTGCCTTAGTCATGTAACATATGGCTGAGTGCAAAAGACTGCCCTTAGGACAAAATAAAGAAGGCAAATAAATGTAATTTATAGCAATAAGACATTAATATGTTATGTCCGTTTTATGTTTCACAGATGCTCTTTCATCACATAAAGGTTTGCATTTCCCTTTCTGAATACGACATTATTGTTCTTTAGTATCTTGCATATGCATCATTTTCTTTTAGAATCAGAATCAGAAGCACTTTATTGCCAGGTATGTTACACACACAAGGAATTTGACTCCGGTTCAGCTTAGCTTTCATAGTACAGACAGAAAGAAAGTATAGGGAAAAAAAAAACCTCTCTTCAACCTCTTTGTGTATGAAATTTTTAAAAAATATATCTACAACCCCAAGTCAGAAAAAGTTGGGACAGTATGTTGAAATTAAAACTGAAAACAATGATTTGTAAATGATGTTGGACCTGCATTGCACTCAGAACAATACAACAGCACATTATTTGATGTTTTACCTCATGAATTTTCTCATCATTATCTCATTATCTCTAGCCGCTTTATCCTTCTACAGGGTCGCAGGCAAGCTGGAGCCTATCCCAGCTGACTACGGGCGAAAGGCGGGGTACACCCTGGACAAGTCGCCAGGTCATCACAGGGCTGACACATAGACACAGACAACCATTCACACCTACAGTCAATTTAGAGTCACCAGTTAGCCTAACCTGCATGTCTTTGGACTGTGGGGGAAACCGGAGCACCCGGAGGAAACCCACGCGGACAACATGCAAACTCCACACAGAAAGGCCCTCGCCGGCCACGGGGCTCGAACCCAGGACCTTCTTGCTGTGAGGCGACAGCGCTAACCACTACACCACCGTGCCGCCCTCATGAATTTTATTTTTTCAAAATAAACATGTCACTTTTGATTCTTGCGACATATTTAAAAAAGAAAGTTGGGACGGTAAAGCATTTACCACTTTGTAATGCTGCCATTCCTTCTCACAACACTTAAAAGGTGTTTAGGGACTGAAGACGCCAAGTGATGAAGTGTTTCAGGTGTTATTTTGTCCCATTCTTAATGAAAACGGGTCTTGTGGTGTGCAACAGTACAGGGTCGTGGTTGTCATGTTTTGTTTCAAAATTCTCCACAAATTCTCTGTTGGGGACAGACACCCTCTTCTTCCACAGCCATGCCTTTGTAATGTGAGCAGAATGTGGTTTAACATTGTCCTGTTGAAACATCCCTGGAAAAGATGTCGTCTTGAAGGCAGCATATGTTGCTCCAAAATCTCAGAGTACTTTTTTTGCATTAACGCTGCCATCATAGAAGTGCAAGTTATCTTTGCCAAGGGCACCGACACAAACCCATACCATGACAGACCCTGGCTTTTGGACTTGTTTCTGATAACAGTCTGGATGGTCCTTTTCATCTTTGTTCCAGACTACATGGAGTCCAGTATCTTAAAAAACGTCCTGGAATATTGATTTGTCCGACCACAATACACGTTTCCACTGTGAACACAGTTAACATAAGGTTTCCTTTTTGCACAGTAAAGTTTTAATTGGCATTTGTGAATGTAACTCTGTATTGTAGTGCTCGACAAAGGTTTGCCAAAGTAATCCTGACCCCATGTGGTTATATCAGCTATAGATGAACGATGGTTCTTGATGCAATGCCGTCTGAGGGATTGGAGATCACGGGTGTTTAGCTTAGGCTTGTGCCCTTACCCTTCATGCACTGAAATTCCTCCAGATTTCTTGAACTGTTTCATGATATCCATGCACCATAGAGGGTGAAATACCCAAATTCCTTCCTATCTTTCTTTGAGGAACATTGTTTTTAAACATTTCAATTATTTTCTCACACTTTGTTGACAAACTGGAGATCCTCAAAGACTAGGCCTTTTCTGGATACTGATTTTGTACCAAATCATGATTATAATCCCGTTTCAAATCACATAATTATTTAATTGTTTTACCTCATTACTAGCCTTAAATTGTCCCCATCCCAACTTTTTTTTTGGAATGTATTGCAGGCCTAAAACACAGAAATGGCTGTATATTAACAAATGAAATGAAGCTGACCAGAAAAAACATGAAATAGCCTGGACTGCCTGCAACGAAACACAAGTCAAAGTAAAATTAGAAATTCCTGCTTTCTTTTTTATTTGCATTTTTCATACTGTCCTAACTTTTTCTGAATTGGGGTTGTACAACTTGTACTTAGAAAGCATTGAGGGTGCAAACTTTTATCAATTATTGCCAGCATGTTAGGTTTTTATGTGAAATATAAGTGTGGAAACCCACCCACCCCCCAAAAAAAATCACTGACAGGTTATAGAATTTTTAAGAAGGAATAAAAGTGACATAAGAAACCCAAGTCATTATAAATTTAACGTATGTTTGTAAATTTCTATTTTAAGAAACTACAGAAGCTATATAACAATAAACCATAACCTTATTCTATCCATCCATCCATTATCTGTAGCCACTTCTCCTGTACAGGGTCGTGGGCAAGCTGGAGCCTATCCCAGCTGACTACGGGTGAAAGGCGGGGTACACCCTGGACAAGTCGCCAGGTCATCACAGGGCTGACACATAGACACAGACAACCATTCACACTCTCATTCACACCTACGGTCAATTTAGAGTCACCAGTTAACCTAACCTGCATGTCTTTGGACTGTGAGGGAAACCGGAGCACCCGGAGGAAACCCACGCGGACACAGGGAAAACATGCAAACTCCACACAGAAAGGCCCTCGTCAGCTGCTGGGCTCAAACCCAGAACCTTTTTCCTGTGAGGCGATAGTGCTAACCACTACACCACCGTGCCGCCACCCTTATTCTATCCATCCATCCATCCATCATTTATATTGTTTATCTGTCAGGGTCGTGGGGGAAGCTGAAGCCATGAGCTGACTTTGGGTGAGAGGTGGGATACACCCTGGGAAGGATGGCAATCTATCGCAGGGCTAATACTGAGATGAACAACCATTTACACTCGCATTCACACCTGTGGACAATTTAGAGTAGCCAGTTGATCTATTCTGCATGTCTTTGGACTGTTGGAGGAAACCGGAGCACCCGGAAGAAACCCATGAAGGCATGAGGAGAACATGCAAACTCCACACAGAAAGGTATGCATGAATAGATAAGTAAGTAAATCATTACGTACTCTTCCTATTTAACAGTGGTGTGCTTTTAGGCTCTATGTGACACTGCTGCCCTCTGCTGGTGTACAGACACATGTGACATTTAATGGCATGTCGTGCAGTGGGTCTTAACCTCAGTCCTGGAGCTACAGTGGATATAAAAAGTGTACACACCCCATTAAAATGATAGGTTTTTCTGATGTAAAAAAAAATGAGATCACGATAAATAATTTCAAAACTTTTCCCACCTTTAATGTGACCTATAACCTGTACAATTCAATTGAAAAACAAACAAATCTGTTTGGGGGAAAAACATAAAAAATAAAAAATGTCCAATAAGCTGGTTGAATAAGTGTGCACACCCTTAAACTAATACTTTGTTGAAGCACCTTTTGATTTAATTACAGCATTCAGGCTTTTTGGGTTCACACCTGCCATCAATTAAAATGACTCTGATTAACCCCAAATAAAGTTCAGACATTTACTCAGCCGCATCCTCCAGCAAAAGCCAGGGTTCACGGAGAGCTTACAAAGCATTCAACCATTGTTGAAAGGTATCAGTCAAGAGAAGGGTACAAAAAGATTTCCACAGCATTAGACATACCACGGTGAAGACAGTCATCAAGAAGTGGAGAAAATATGGGACAACAGTGACATTACCAAGAACTGGACGTCCCTTCAAAATTGATGAAAAGACGAATACTGGTCAGGGAGGCTGCCAAGAGGCCGACAGCAACACTGAAGGAGCTGCAGGAATTTCTGGCAAGTAGTGGTTGTGTACTACATGTGACAATCTCCCATACGCTCCATATGTCTGGACTGTGGGGTAGGGTCAAAGAAAAACATCCAGGCCCGGCTAAATTTTGCAAAAAAAAAAAATACATCGACTCTCCCAAAAGCATGTGGGAAAATGTGTTATGGTCTGATGAAACCAAGGTTGAACTTTTTAGCCACAATTCCAAAAGGTATGTTTGGTGCAAAAACAACACTGCACATCACCAAAAGAACACCATACCCACGGTGAAGCATGGTGGTGGCAGCATCATGTTTTGGGGTTGTTTTTCTTCAGCTGGAACAAGGGCTTTAGTCAAGGTGGAGGGAATTATGAACAGTTCCAAATACCAGTCAATTTTCGCCCAAAACCTTCAGGTGTCTGCTAGAAAGCTGAAGATGAAGAGGAATTTCATCTTTCAGCATGACAATGACCTCCAAAAAGTTTTGGAACGGCCCAGCCAGAGCCCAGATCTAAAGCCAATTGAAAATATTTGGGGTGACCTGAAAAGGGCTGTGCACAAGAGATGCCCTAGCAATCTGACAGATTGGGAGCGCTTTTGCAAGGAAGAGTAGGCAAATATTGCCAAGTCTAGATGTGGCAGGCTGATAGACTCAGACCCAAAAAGACTGAATGCTTTAATTAAATTAAAAGGTGCTTCAACAAAGTATTAGTTCAAGGGTGTGCACACTTACGCAACTAGCTTATTGTACATTTTTTATTTTTTATGTTTTTCCGCCAAACAGATTTGTTTGTTTTTCAATTGAATTGTACAGGTTATAGGTCACATTAAAGGTGGGAAAAGTTTTGAAATTATTTATTGTGATCTCATTTTTTTTTCCTCAGAAAAACCTATAATTTTAACGGGGCATGTACACTTTTTATATCCACTATACATCTCTGCAAATGCTTTTTTTTTCTTTTTTGTGTGTCTTTTGCCTGTCCTAACACATCTAACTCAGTTCTTGAAGAGAACTACTTGAGATGTTGAATCAGGTTTGCTGGATAAAATAAAACACAAACATGTACAATACAATGCCAGGACCGTGCTTCATATCTTAAATGGTAAAATGAGAGAGAAGAGGTAAAAGAGATGTGTGTGTCTCACCGCCTGCTCTTGACAGATCTGTGTGAGCCTCTCCAGCTGCTCCTCCCGCACGGCTTTAGCCTTTTCATACTGCTGAAGCTCCATCTCCATCTCCACCTTCACCTGCAGCACATACGCTACAGGCACAGGGAGACAAGAAAAGAGCAGAACAGGAAAGGCTATTTGCTATCTGTCACGTCTGATATACATCTCTGATAACAAGTCAATTACAGGCCCCGGTGCTGTGACTTACACTGTCCATTGAGAATCAACTTTTATCTGGATGCCATGACATTCTAGATTGCTTCTTTTATCCAGTGAGAAGCATTTACACCCAGCAAGCAGATCACAACACAATAAGACTGTGGCTGTGACTTGCACTGGGTCTGCTCTCTGCTGCATGGACCAAACAGCTCTATTAGAGTTCAGGCTAGACTCATTCCTGCTGCTCCTAAATGTGACTGTACCAGCTGAGCGCCATCATGCAACTCTGCATCTCAATTAGACGGTAATCATTAGCGCTACAATGCTGAGCCTACAGTGACTGTACATGTCCTGCATGTAACAAGCGTCTCCTACAGAACCAACCTGGCTGTATTTTGTCAGCTGCACTGCAGCATTATTGAAAAGGGTATAAACTGTACAACAAGAAAGTATAACACACTCAGATATGCACTCCTGTAGATCTTGTGTCATGACCAACCATCCATCCATTATCTGTAGCCGCTTTATCCTGTTCTACAGGGTCGCAGGCAAGCTGGAGCCTATCCCAGCTGACTACGGGCGAAAGGCGGGGTACACCCTGGACAAGTCGCCAGGTCATCACAGGGCTGACACAGAGACACAGACAACCATTCACACTCACATTCACACCTACGGTCAATTTAGAGTCACCAGTTAACCTAACCTGCATGTCTTTGGACTGTGGGGGAAACCGGAGCACCCGGAGGAAACCCACGTGGACACGGGGAGAACATGCAAACTCCACACAGAAAGGCCCTCGCCGGCCACGGGGCTCGAACCCGGACCTTCTTGCTGTGAGGCGACAGCGCTAACCACTACACCGCCCTATATTATAATTATATTAACACATCCATAAAAATGCGCAAGTTATTCAAAAGAATTTTAATTTTGAACCGGTTCACCATTTTGACAATGCGCATCTAGTCAGCGTGAAAACACTGAGAGTGACGTCATCAGAGTGAAATATTGGGAAATACAGTATGTCACTCAGATCCGCAATGTATTTCATATAAAAAAAATGCGGGTTTTTCAACATGAGAAGAAAAACGTCATATCTTCAAGCCAACGTGTGATTTTCTTTTTATTATATGGACACATTTACAAACAAAAAGTACCCAAATGTATCAAAACAATTCACTGATTTCCTCACAGGTGCCATGCCACGGTTTTGGTTCTCCATGTCCCGGATGTAGCTTGTATGAAAAATATGACTGGTGTATTTCCCAGTATAACATGGGTGTCCATATAATATATGGAATTATGTGGTAAACAAAAATTGTTAAAAAAAAAACATTTCATGTTTTAGATTCTTCAAAGTATCCATCGTTTACCTTGATGACACTTTGCACACTATTGGCATTATCTTACCCAGCTTCATGAGGGAGTCACCTGGAATGCTTTTCAATTAACAGGTGCCTCGTCAAAAGCTAATTAGTGCAATTTCTTGCCTTCTTTATGCGTTTGAGATCAAACAGTAAACAGTAAATAATCCAAATGCAGTAAACAGCCCTATCCCACAACTGTAGTAATCCATATTATGTCAAGAACTGATCAGCTAAGTAAAGAGAAACGACAGTTTCCCCTCCACCTAACAGTAAATTCCATTCCACTTAAATTTCAGATGACAGTCCTGATAATCACTGGACATGGCGCTGAACATTCTCAGCTGAAATGTCTCCATGTGTATTTTTAGCTCTCCACCTGTGGCTCATTCAGTATTGGCATGTGAAATCAGGGAGAGCCACAGGGGGGCGTTACACTGAAGACCTCACACAAAGCTCAGACTAAAACATTTTAAAGGCAAGCAGCATGTTTGCAATACCTCTTGCTGCAAGATATATATTTTTTAAAGATATTTTTTGGGCTTTTTTCACCTTTATTGGATAGGACAGTGTAGAGACAGGAAATGAGTGGGAGAGAGAGAGACGGGGAGGGATCGGGAAATGATCTCGGGTCGGAATCAAACCCGGGTCCCCGGATTTATGGTATGGCGCCTTATCCACCTGAGCCACAACGCCCCCAACTGCAAGATATTTTTGAGAAAATATGCAAATAAAAAATGCAAATAAAAAAAATCAAATGTAAAATTATAGCTTGTTATTTGAAGATCCAATAGGGATCAATGGCCATTGTGTGGGTATGAATTTAGACCTTTGTGGGGACTAAATGTCCCAATGATGTTACTGTACACACACACACACACACACACATTATATACTTTACTTGATCCCGCATTACAAGTTAAATTTCATTTAGGAATCAAATTTTCTGAATGATCCGACAGATTAAAACAATACAGCACATTGTTATGGATTTTACAACTTCAAGGATATAGAAAACATCTTCTTTTCCAAATAAACATACTCCCTATAATTGCTGAGATTGAACAGTACTTTGCCAACTGTTTGGCCCTTATTTTAGATAGCCCCCCCCAATACAGAGTCCACGGACCACCAGTCTATGCACTGCAAAAAAATATATCTTAGCAAGTGAAAATATTTTGAAAATAGTTGAAACGATCTAGCATTTCCTATTAGAAGAATACAAGACACCAGTTCTGAGATTATTAAACCTAGTTCTAGATTGCAACCAACTTATCCTAAGATGTCTTATCAAGTAAAAATATCTGTCCATGCAGCAAGATAATTTCACTAGTATTAAGAAATTTTCTCCTCAAATTCAGTTTTCAATTTTTTGCAGTGTGTACATGACCTAGACTACCAAACAAACACCAGCACAATGAACTGGCATTTGTACCCAAGATTCTCAATTGCAGATATCAATGACTGGTATTTTAGAATCTTAGAGCAGTAAGAATCCTCCATAAACAAGTCAAATGAACATGATACCTCAAATATTTGAACTAATTTCCTATTCTTAGAGATAATAACCATATCTGGTGTGTTAGCAATTCCTAAAAAAGTGTTTACAGGTGAGTTAAACCATTCAGACTGTACAGTAGTATGTTTAAAAATCTGCTCATCAGCCAGACAGGGGATCTGAGCAGCAATCCTGTACACACACAAACAACTGTCATAAAACTGACTGATCCTTTTCAACAAATGTGTTTTTATTTTTGGAAATTGCTAACTGAAGTGTAAGAAAATAGAATAAATACAACATTTAAAAAAAATGACCAAAAAGAATGTGTTTAATAATACCCCACAAATACCTGTGTGTGTGTGTGTGTGTGTGTGTGTGTGTGTTGGCAACTACCTGAAAATAAACATTGCAAGCATTGCATGCTCTTATAAAAAGGGGGTGACAGTATTAATCTGTTTTATACACTTTCTGCTGACTACACACACTGTAACAGATCCAATAACTCAAATGTGAAACTAAGCAGGCAAAGACGCATTTAAAGAACTCAGTATTTACACACTGCTGACTGAAACACACACTGATTTCAGGGTGCAGGATTTATATGAATGCACAAAAAGCAGGTTTAAACATGTCCTAAATGAAAAACCACAATCCTGTACAAAGTTAAATAAATAAGCAATGAAAATTCTTAGCACCATACAGAAGACTAATGTACTAATATATAAGTCAGGACGTGGAAGTAAATTAACCATCAGCAGAAAGCATGAAGCAAAAAGGCAGCCTTTTTTGGAGCCAGATAATATAGCTTCACTGGGGTATGATGTAATAATCTATTCCAGAATGATTAGGTCTGTATGCAAAGCAGAACTGGAATTTGCCAGGAAGCTGGAGTTTGCTTGATTTCCTGTTACACTGATAGACAGCCTGGACTGAGCACATCGGAAATTATCAAGCTCATCGACCCTGCAAATGCCTGCATTAATAGGAGCTGTGCTTAACTGCTACAGACAGGAGAGGTCAGCATGAATATTAATCAAACACATCCTGGCTGAGCTGCTCTGGAAGGACATACTGATTGAAGGGCAAGCAGAGTTATAATGAACAGCTGACACAATAAGCACTTGTTTTTGTGAATCATTTCTTTTGATTAGCACTTTGGAGTTTCCTGGAAAGGAATTTTATCCCAAATATGATACTATCACATTAACATACTGTTTTTAACGCCATCCATTTTGCTATTTCCTAGTACACATGTATAAAACAGCTTTACGGAAGAGTCCAAAAAAGAATGAAACAAAAACCAGAATGCGAGGCAATAAAATAACAAAGAAACAGACAAGACAAATACAGTGCAGGGGTTCTGCTTACCATCAATAATTCTCTTGACCCTCCATATGCGAAGGGTGATGATGAGGCTAATGGCATCCCAAGGGCTGCTGGGTCCATTAGCAACAGTGGAGGCAACCATCGGGGCCAAAGAGAGCACAATCACAGCACCATCAAACACCTACAGCCAAAACACACACACACATACACACACACACACGTATAAGAATGATTTCATTGACTTTGCTATGTCTCTCTTATAAGCATAAGAATCAAGAAATACACTAATTCACATTCACATACACGCCATTTATGTAGGTAAGTTATATTTCTGTCTGTCTGCCACAAATAATAAATTAAAAAGTCACTCCATCTTCAGTAATTGCTTTACCCTGGTTAGGGTCACGGTGAATCTGCAGCCTATCTGGGCACACTGGGGGTGGGGCAGAAATACACCCTGAATGGCTCATACTTATTAACATCTAGGGGCAGTTTTGGGCTGCCAATTCATCTACCAGCAACTCATGTAGCTACAGGGAGAACATGTGAAACTTCACACAGATACTAAGCCAAGCTTGGGATCAAACCCCAGACCTTGGAGCTGTGAGGCAGCAACACTACCCACTGTGCCACCATGCTGCATAACATAAAGCTACAAAATGTATTAGCAAAGAGTAGTGAAACACACACACACACACACTCACTCTTATGCAAATAATGCAACAACTTTGTCATATACAGGTTTTAGTAATTGTGGCTAAGCCATAACTTGTTATTGTGTTAAATGATATTAAATGAGGGCGGCACGGTGGTGTAGTGGTTAGCGCTGTTGCCTCACAGCAAGAAGGTCCAGGTTTGAGCCCCGTGGCCAGCGAGGGCCTTTCTGTGCGGAGTTTGCATGTTCTCCCCGTGTCCGCGTGGGTTTCCTCCGGGTGCTCCGGTTTCCCCCACAGTCCAAAGACATGCAGGTTAGGTTAACTGGTGACTCTAAATTGACCGTAGGTGTGAGTGTGAGTGGTTGTCTGTGTCTATGTGTCAGCCCTGTGATGACCTGGCGACTTGTCCAGGGTGTACCCCGCCTCTCACCCGTAATCAGCTGGGATAGGCTCCAGCTTGCCTGCGACCCTGTAGGACAGGATAAAGCGGCTAGAGGTAATGAGATGAAATGAGATATTAAATGACGCATTATAGGTAAAGGGCGGCGTAGTGGTTAGCGCTGTCGCCTCACAGCAAGAAGGTCCTGGGTTCGATCCCAGAGGCCGCTGAGGGCCTTTCTGTGTGGAGTTTGTATGCTGTCCGTGTGGGTTTCCTCCAGGTGCTCCAGTTTCCCCCACAGTCTAAAAGCATGCATTTAGTAAAGGTTAATTGGTGGCTCTAAATTGACCGTAGGTGTGAATGGTTGTCTATGTGTCAGCCCTGCGATAACCTGGCGACTTGTCCAGGGTGTACCCCGCCTCTTGCCCATAGTCAGCTGGGATAGGCTCCAGCTTGCCTGCGACCCTGTGGGACAGGATAAAGCGGCTATAGATAATGAGATGAGATGAGATTATAGGTAAAAATAGTTGACAGTTTTCGAGCAAAAATAATGATTAAAATATGATGGTGCAGAGATTTGCTTATATTGACAAAGTCTTTGAAAATTAACCTAAATTTGCCAAAAAGTTTTGCTTCATATTTATATAGAAACATATGATTAATTTTTTTCTCAGATTTTGGTCATTTGCCATTTCCCACTCACTAGCCAGCTCTTCCCATCACACAACGACCATTCATGAGCTTACAGACACCAGTGATTGGTTAGTTGTTAGTTTGATTGATGACAGAGACTAACGCCAGCCCTCCCACCCAGAGCACACTGCCAATTTTGCTCTCTAGACTCCCAGCCACGGAGTCCCCTGATGATAGAGTGAACAATTTTCTGTTGTTGTCTGATTTAACACCAAAGATAAGATGCAGAACATTGCATCTAACAGCTACGAGACGATAACTGGCTTTTTAAAGGGTGTAGGTAATTGTGGAGAGCAAAACAAATTATGAGCATTTAATTATGTAATGCTGTTAGATGTGCTTGAGTATATATTTTTCCATATGGCAACCTCACACAGCTTGTCATGGAACAGAAAGAGATGCTGATTGGTGAACAGTATGAAGCCACTATGAATACGGTGCACAGTGGTGCTGCTACAACACAGCTGTGACATTGAGAGCATACCACTGCAGCAGAAAGAGAGAAAGTCTCCTTCCTCATTACCCTCCTTCTCTCTCTTTCACTATCTCTCTCTATCTCCCTTCCCTATATTAATGGGTCCCTAAGGAGCTTACCTCAACTTTGTTCTCTATGTAATCCCATATCCCCAGCACCACAATCCTGAAGACAGTCTGAGAGAGAGAGAGAGAGAGAGAGAATGAAGGAGGGCAAACAGGGAAAAGTCACAGAGAAACAACAAACAGAAACAGGTTCACTTGAAGAAAAGTGTTCACAGCTTTGAGCAGGGAGCACATTAACATGCGTCTTATAATGGCGTGCATGGTTTAAAGCAGCAAGTGTGCATATAATGTAGACAAGAACCTATAAAGAAACTCGACAGACACACGCACGCTTCCAGCCCAGTCAGTGTACAAGAGCTAGATAATGAGTTTATGGAAGAATTTCTAATGGCAGAGCATGATATAATACTAAATTAAAAGGATTAGGATCCGGAGCAGCAGAAGCAGAAGCTATTCCGCAGCAGACGATATTCAAATCACCAATGCTTGCACGTGTTGAACGAGTCCTAGGAATATTAATACCTCAGTAAAACATAATTCCAACTTAAAATGTGATTTTCTTTCATCTCTTTGCAAAGTTCTGTTCATAAATCATCAATGACGTACATTTACAAACAACAGGAATTCATTTAAAACTGTCTGTGGGACTCTTGTGGATAAAAAGCCTCAATTTCAATTGAGCAATTCAGAAGCAAGCTGTTTTTGCATGCGCGTGCACACACACACACGGGCGCCGCCAGGGGGGGAAGGTTAGAACAATTCTAGGGGCCCAGCACTGCCATGGGGCCCTTTAAGGGGCTGATAATATGCTTTTAATGATTTTAATAAGACTTTTGAAATAACAACAATGCAATATTCCATCTGGTAAAATGAGCTAATTGAACAAGGTTGTCTATTTCTTGAGTTCTTCAACATATTGTCATTTAACCCTCCCCCTTTTGCGAAATGGTACGGTCCAGTTCTGGTAGAAGCGCGATGCGTTAAATCTGTGCGCTGATCAGTGCAACGCTACTTGCTGCTGTGTCGCGGTGCAGCAGCCAGCCAGCCAGCAGTGGAGTGCGTACAGTCTATGATCGCTAAATATGAAGAGTGGCTGTCAAAAACGTAAAGAAAGGCAGCTGAAAGCTGAGAGGGACCGGAGAGGCAGGCAACTGGTCACTCATTTTCCCAAAGAAAGGTAGCTATCGCTCACATGTGTGTTCAAAATATTAGCGAATGGTAAATGAACAGTATGAACGTGGTTGGATTAGCCTATCAAGAGAACACTTTTACAGTTTGTACAGTGGCATTTTTTCCATTTTAATAACTGAACTGAATTGTGTGATAAACAAGATGAAATATTACGTTATGCTGGTGCTAATAACTAGTGCTAATAACCAGTTTCATAACTAATGGGGTGCCCTAAATATGCACAGATTCAGCCTCAGGGGGACCTCCACCCTACCAAACCACTGAACCCCCCTTTGGAGAAGGAGGTAAGCAGCAATACAACCCATAAATGCTTTAGGATTGAAGTTTTTAATGAGCGAGCGCCATATACAGTGGGGCAAAAAAGTATTTAGTCAGTCACCAATTGTGCAAGTTCTCTCACTTAAAAAGATGAGAGAGGCCTGTAATTTTCATCATAGGTATACCTCAACTAGGAGAGACAAAATGAGAAAAAAAAATCCAGAAAATCACATTGTAGGATTTTTAAAGAATTTATTTGCAAATTATGGTGGAAAATAAGTATTTGGTCAATAACAAAAGTTCATCTCAATACTTTGTTATATACCCTTTGTTGGCAATGACAGAGGTCAAATGTTTTCTGTAAGTCTTCAAGGTTTTCACACACTGTTGCTGGTATTTTGGCCCATTCCTCCATGCAGATCTCCTCTAGAGCAGTGATGTTTTGGGGCTGTCGCTGGGCAACACGGACTTTCAACTCCCTCCAAAGATTTTCTATGGGGTTGAGATCTGAAGACTGGCTAGGCCACTCCAGGACCTTGAAATGCTTCTTACGAAGCCACTCCTTCGTTGCCCGGGCGGTGTATTTGGGATCATTGTCATGCTGAAAGACCCAGACATGTTTCATCTTCAATGCCCTTGCTGATGGAAGGAGGTTTTCACTCAAAATCTCACGATACGTGGCCCCATTCATTCTTTCCTTTACATGGATCAGTCGTCCTGGTCCCTTTGCAGAAAAACAGCCCCAAAGCATGATGTTTCCACCCCCATGCTTCACAGTAGGTATGGTGTTCTTTGGATGCAACTCGGCATTCTTTCTCCTCCAAACACAAGTTGAGTTTTTACCAAAAAGTTCTATTTTGGTTTCATCTGACCATATGGCATTCTCCCAATCCTCTTCTGGATCATCCAAATGCTCTCTAGCAAACTTCAGACGGGCCTGGACATGTACTGGCTTAAGCAAGGGGACACGTTTGGCACTGCAGGATTTGAGTCCCTGGCGGTGTAGTGTGTTACTGATGGTAGCCTTTGTTACTTTGGTCCCAGCTCTCTGCAGGTCATTCACTAGGTCCCCCCGTGTGGTTCTGGGATTTTTGCTCACCGTTCTTGTGATCATTTTGACCCCACGGGGTGAGATCTTGCGTGGAGCCCCAGATCGAGGGAGATTATCAGTGGTCTTGTATGTCTTCCATTTTCTAATAATTGCTCCCACAGTTGATTTCTTCACACCAAGCTGCTTACCTATTGCAGATTCAGTCTTCCCAGTCTGGTGCAGGTCTACAATTTTGTTTCTGGTGTCCTTTGACAGCTCTTTGGTCTTGGCCATAGTGGAGTTTGGAGTGTGACTGTTTGAGGTTGTGGACAGGTGTCTTTTATACTGATAACGAGTTCAAACAGGTGCCATTAATACAGGTAATGAGTGGAGGACAGAGGAGCCTCTTAAAGAAGAAGTTACAGGTCTGTGAGAGCCAGAAATCTTGCTTGTTTGTAGGTGACCAAATACTTATTTTACCGAGGAATTTACCAATTAATTCATTAAAAATCCTACAATGTGATTTCCTGGATTCTTTCCCCCCATTCTGTCTCTCATAGTTGAAGTGTACCTTTGATGAAAATTACAGGCCTCTCTCATCTTTTTAAGTGGGAGAACTTGCACAATTGGTGGCTGACTAAATACTTTTTTGCCCCACTGTACAGTTTGCTAGATTAAAGTGTTGCTAATAACGGACACCAGTCAAGTGTTTGACATGTTTACGTGTGGAATGTTCACACGTTCTAAACCATTGGTTTCAAATTGAGGAGCTGGAGAAAACTTTTTCTATGATTTATTAGCAGTCACATCACACATTTCACTACCAATTGTCCTAGCACAAGAAGGCATGTGGCAAAATCTTGAATTTTCATTTGTGATTGTAAATGCACCAGAATTAGTCACTGACCAGTTTTCATCTAGTCCCTGGTAGGTTAATACATAAAATGTAATAAAGTCACAAACTCAAGGTCCATGGGCTATCAAAAGTCAAATAATGACAATAGTGCAATTGTGACGAGGGTGGGCAAAGTTGGGGGGCCCAAAATTCTAATCTTTCATGGGGCCCAAAATTTCTGGCGGCACCCCTGTGTGCACACACACACACACACACACACACACACACACACACACACACACACACACACACCTCAGTGAAGAAAATGGAGAGAATGACCAGGCTGATCCAGTGAATAATGCCAGCAAACTGGGACGCATTGGTAACTGAGGATATAAAACACAAACAACAGAATGCACTTAGTCAGAATATCACAGAATACCATCAAGAAGTTATAATTGCCCAAATAAAATTCAATTACGTACAGGTACAGGCAACATACAGGTTTAACCATACAGAGAATCCTGATCAATAACTGCTGTATGATTGTTAATTCATTACATCACATAAGGACACATGAACACTATTTCCTCATTCTAATGACCTTAAATGAACACTTTCTCACATGAGTATGAACTATGTGTGAACAAGTTTCCCACACATACCTGCCTCGTATTCAGATGACATGAAAGGCTTTGGTTTCCATTATGATGGCCATGTGAATCGAAAGCATGTCAGGTATTTATGCTATTCAGATACACCCATCCACTCCCACAGGGCCAGCCGAGCTCACTCTCAGTGCTTTCCCCCTGCCTGCTTGTCTATTTATCAGCCCAATTATGGATAATCACTGTGCTGCATTCAGCTGTCTCCCTTCTGCTTTACCTTTTCTTCATGCACCACCTCCTAGACCATCTGTCTTTGTTTATCTCATTCGCTGATCTATCCATCAGCCCATTCAACTCCCTCCATCCGTTAATCCAGGCGGCTACGCTGCTGTCCCTCCATCTACTCCTCTGCTAATCTCTAGCTCTGCATTTGTCTTCCTCTCACTTGCATCTCCTCAATCTGTCTAGAAGGACTTTTAAAAGGCCAGACAAGACACAGAGATAGAAGCTGACTTATGGTTGCTGTCATCTTTGCTATAGCCGTGTGCTGTGCTGTAGGCTATGCACTGGTGATTGGAGCACTTGTAATGAAGAAGAGCACACATCTCATGTCAGATCATGTAGTTTAGCTTGGCTCACTGTGACATGGGGAATAATGACACATGGGCAAACACTTGAGCTGCATTTTCCAAGGCCAAAACTAAGTCATCAATGGCAGGAAAGCTCATGATTTATAGGAGATACAGGAATTGTGTGTATTCACTTCAATCAAATACACAGAACGAGTTTCAACTACAATGTTGTCCAAAAATACTGGGGCAGCAAAGTTAAAATTTTTGCCACTGGTGTGCATTCAAGGAACTATGATTAAGGTTGATTAAGGCATTGCTGCTAATTAATACATAAACTGTGTCTTTTTCCTTTTCACAAATACCCCGTATTTTTGGCTTGCTCTATGCATGTGTTTAATTACTTTTTTAGCATCCAAATTGCTTGTATTTGCATTCTCAAGCATTCACATAATTCATCTATAAAGGCAAACCAAAAGTGTAAAAGTCTGGTGATGGCAGTTTCAAAACATATAAACCTTATGGTAATCAGAAAACTGAACATCTATATTGGCTAGATTTATTACATAAAATGAACTGATTTTCCCAAACCTTGCCTAAACCATTGTGCACAAATCTGCCCTGAAATATCCAAAAATAAATGAGTATGAATTAGTGAGAAACAGAAATTTTGGCCACTGGAAACATTTTGTGATATAGTAAGGTAGAATAGGGCCTATGTCCATCCATCCATTACCCATACACTGCAAAAAATTGAAAACTGAATTTGAGGAGAAAATTCATTAATACTCGTGAAATTATCTTGCTGCGTGGACAGATAATTTTTACTTGACAAGACATCTTGGAATAAGTTGGTTACAATCTAGAACTAGTTTTAATAATCACAGAGTTGGTGTCTTGTATTCTTCTAATAGGAAATGCTAGATCGTTTCAACGATATTCAAGATATTCTAACTTGCTAAGATATCATTTTTTTGCAGTGTAACCGCTTATCCTATACAGGGTCGTGGGCAAGCTGGAGCCTATCCCAGCTGACTCTGGGTGAGAGGTGCCAATGTTATTTACTGCACCACTGTGCTGCCCGTTAATTATTGAGAAAATAATTGATTCAATAACTGAGAAAATTTGAGAAACTCAGAAAAAAATGATCCATTAACCAGTCAAAATATATACAGTACCAGACAAAAGTTTGGACACACCTTGTAATTCGCTGGGCTTTCTTTATTTTTATTAATTAAAAGACACTTCATGTCTTAAAGTAATGATGGGCTGTTGTTTTTCTCTTTATTTAGTCAAGTGGTTCTTGACATAATATGGACTACTACAGTTGTGGAATAGGGTTATTTACTGTATTATTATTATTTACTATTTACTGTTTGATCTCAAACACATTAAGAAGGCAAGAAATTGCACTAATTAACTTTTGACGAGGCACACCCATTAATTGAAAAGCATTCGGTGACTGCTTCGTGAAGCTGGTTAAGATAATGCCAATAGTGTGTAAAGCATCATCGAGGTAAATGGTGGCTACTTTGAAGAATCTAAAATATGAAGCATTTAAAAAAAAATTTGTTTAATTCCATGTATGTTCCATGTTATTTCATAGTTTTGATGTCTTTGGTATTGTTCTACAATGTAGAAAATAGTCAAAATACAGAAAAACCTATGAATGAGTAGGGGTGTCCAAATTTTTTGACTGGTACAGTATATGTCAGAATAAAAGATGCACACTCCAAGGAATCTCTTTGCTCAGACCAACACTTTGGCAGTGTTATATCTGCAGAGATTTATAAGACTATCTGTATACTCTGGGGCTGTAGCTCTGCCTCCTCCTGTAGGTATGCCTGGATGATCTGGTACTCACACTGCAGCAGCCGGGTGTCGATGAGCAGCTCCAGAGTCAGCAGCACCACCACCAGAATAACACACGCCACCAGCAAGCAGTTAAAACCTGCACTCAGCAAACACACCTGCCAAAGAGCTGCCCTCCTCCCGCAGCATGGCTTCAGCCAGTTAGACCTGAGGGACAGGGGAGACAGACAGAGAGAGAGAGAGAGAGAGAGAGAGAGAGAGAGAGGAATATAACTCATCATATCTCCTCTAATCTATGCAGATTATTACATTGTAATCTTACAGAATCTTATTTTAATTTACATGCAAATGGTGTGAGGGCAAAGGGGGCAAACAGCGTGCAGAAATTAACTACACGTTTCTGTTCACTCTATCTGTACGGGACACCATTCTGTGCATGTAAAATCACACATCCCTACATACAGTCATGTGCAAAAATCTTCAATCCCTTAGGACACAAATAAAGTCGACAAAAACAACAACCAAACAAAAAAAAAAAAACCACTTTCAGCAAATTATAAGATATTTACTGTGTGAAATCTCACAGATGTTTCTCCAGAATTATAAGTAACTAATAATGGAAATTACTCATTCAGGCTCTTCTCTCCCCTCTTTCATATCCTCTTATTTACATGTTTTTGATTGCTGTCACCAATACAATCTTCACAAATATTTGCACCAAACTGTATAGAGAATATACAAATATATAAATATGGACACATACAAAAATATACTAAAGAATATTCCTGTTTAGTTCCATAACAGTGTACATTTTACCGCACATAACCAAACAGAAACTTGCAATCACTGTGAAATTTCTACTAGCCCAGATAGAATTTCCTCTGTAATAAATGAGAATAAGCAAACCCTCTTCTGGACTAGCTCTAATTGGTTCCTTCCTCATTTATCTGTAGTACTCATACACTGTCAGAATTTTAGTGGGACCTTGTGCTGAATGGGGTTCTGTATGATTAATCGCTTATGCAGTCATCGTCTCTGTCTTTCTCTGCCTCCCACCCTACTCTCCTCCGGCCTATAAAGACTGGCTAATTGAATTGCCCCGTTGATGGCCTTTTTCACTCTGATGCTCTCTGTATTCCTGTCACTCTCCTGTTTCCTCATCCTCTCTCACTGTTCCTCTCTCTCCTATTCCCATCGTCTGCTGCTGTATTGCTGCCATAAACAATCTCTGTTTTGGCACATTTAACAGAAACACGGGGATATTCATTATCAGGAACATATGTTATTATCTGCATTTCCTGATCACAGGAACAACCTCAAGAATCTATTTGCTGCAATTTGGCCAGACGAAAAAAATTGCATCCAGGAGCTTTCTGGAATCCATCCAATTTTGACGTCTCTTTTTCGATTAAACACTGACTGTGTCTAATATAACATATCATACGGAGCGCAACCATTTGCATAATATGTTCCAGTGTTCCAGAGCTCCAAGCGTGTACCATACAAGCTGTCCCTTTCCATGGGAGCGGATCCTGATCTTGGCAGGACTGGACTGGCCCATCCGTGGAGCCTGTCTAACCTCATCTTGTGTCCCTATCCGCACACACACACACACGCATGCACACACACCATCTGGAAGTCACAGACTCCAAGCCTCAAAAGAAGCCAAAAAAGATGATTGCTTAACAGCATGACTTTGCCTACATTTGATTAGCCAGACAATGCGTACATGCTTCAGTCTTTGCCCTTGCGCTGTGCAAATGAGAAGGACAGAGAAGACACACGAGCGGACCGGGTGGATCAGAGGCGATGCCTGATTATAGCACCTTGCACTTTGCAGTGCTTTGCTCTCCCTAAAGTGCACGCTCCAAATCCCTTGATAGTCTGCAGGTTGTTCTCTGATCAGCTGATTCTGCACTGATTCAGTAATTTTGAAGTACAGCTGGGGATCCACAGTATTGCTCCATGTTGCCTGATCTGAGTAGCTGTTTTGCTTAACAAGGATAAGAATAATAGCTAATCACCAACCCTGTCCTAAATCTAATGCTTCCAATCTCCTCCTTGTCCCTCCAGTTTGGCTGTGTGACTGAGAAAGTGAGTTGGGATTTATGGAAAAATAAAGGATAATAGAAGAGTAAATGTCAGTGTTGAGCAGCAGAGAAGACAGGCGAGCTGATTTAGCCCGAGTCCACAGTACCTCAGGAGGATCCCAACAGCATGACAACACAAAGATGGAACTTCAAATGATGTCAAAAGGCTTAAACATAGCTCTAGGTCTCAGGACTGAACAGACTAAAGTAGCTCATGACCATAGATATTAGTCAGGCAGGACAGTCAGGTTTCAGCAAAATTTCCAGCCCAAGTACATCGGAAAAAAAAATTACACAAAAGACCTGAATCTATCTAAAAAAATCACTGTGGTATATTCCTTATGGATGGATATTACCCACTCCATAATCATCCTTTCCTTCTCCCAAACTTTGCAATATATCTTACAGTAGAAATGAACAGGGCGGCACGGTGGTGTAGTGGTTAGCGCTGTCGCCTCACAGCAAGAAGGTCCGGGTTCGAGCCCCGTGGCCGGCAAGGGCTTTTCTGTGTGGAGTTTGCATGTTCTCCCCGTGTCCGTGTGGGTTTCCTCCGGGTGCTCCGGTTTCCCCCACAGTCCAAAGACATGCAGGTTAGGTTAACTGGTGACTCTAAATTGACCGTAGGTGTGAATGTGAGTGTGAATGGTTGTCTGTGTCTGTGTGTCAGCCCTGTGATGACCTGGTGACTTGTCCAGGGTGTACCCTGCCTTTTGCTCGTAGTCAGCTGGGATAGGCTCCAGCTTGCCTGCGACCCTGTAGAGCAGGATAAAGCGGCTAGAGATAATGAGATGAGATGAGATGAGTAGAAATGAACATCGTATATCTGTAGGTCATAGACTAACTGTTGTACCTACACTTTGCTTTTATTTGTGGAAATTTATTGGACTTAATTTGTCTTATTTGTTATAAAACAGGGCGGCACAGTGGTGTAGTGGTTAGCACTGTCACCTCACAACAAGAAGGTCCGGGTTCGAGCCCTGTGGCCGGCGAGGGCCTTTCTGTGTGGAGTTTGCATGTTCTCCCCGTGTCTGTGTGGGTTTCCTCCGGGTGCTCCGGTTTCCCCCACAGTCCAAAGACATGCAGGTTAGGCTAATTGGTGGGTCTGAATTAACCGTAGGTGTCAACATGAGTGTCTGTGTCTATGTATCAGCCCTGCGATGACCTGGCGACTTGTCCAGGGTGTACCCCACCTCTCGCCCATAGTCATCTGGGATAGGCTCCAGCTTGCCTGCGACCCTGTAGAACAGGATAAGCGGCTACAGATGACAGATGGATGTTATAAAACAAAATTTCATATGTTGCCACATTTGGCAAGAAAAATCCAGTCCGTCCGTATCATAGGGTTTTGTTTCACACAGTTGAATTAACCGCAGATCTCTGAGTTGAGATGACGAAGATTCAAGAAGGACCTTTGTGCTGGGTGACACCAGATAGTGGAATTTTAAAGCAATACTTTTCTACAACTGTATACTATAAGATCAAATGAATCTTATGGCTTTGAATGGATGTTCACTATGAGCATATTGTGAATAAGTGTCCTAGAATGAGCACAGTCTTTATGATTACAGCAGCGGTTCATCGGTAGCTTTCCTTTAATCCCGGGCAAGGTGGATAGCAAAAGATCTAGAGGATGACCGCAAAGGAGCTGGTTTGATGACGTGGGAGATTGGAGTGGGTTGACCCTGGCTCAGGCTTGTAGTAGAGCAGAAAACCGAGAGGAATGGCGTCGTGATGTTCACACGTGGGTGCACCAACGACCGGAAAATGGCTATAGTTGATGATGATGATGATGATGATGATGATGATGATAATTCTTAGATGCAATGCTACAGTTTCTAGGTGAGATTATCCACTGAATCAAGGGTGATTCTTAGGCATGAACAGTTTCTGGGAAGTGCAAATCTTTAGGTCATCAGTGTGGTCCAGAGGATGAGGGGAAAAAATGATTTCACACATGATGAAAGCAGACTGAACTCACAATGCAGACAGTGTCACCATTACTGAAGCAAACACTTATTACAAAGACAAATATGCAGCCCTACCCACAGAAGAATAATTATCACTCACGTCATAATTAAGGAGTGTGGTGGTTTCTACTTTTGTCTCTGAGAGAGAGAGAGAGAGAGAGAGAGAGAGATGCGAGGTGTACAGTGCCATGGAGAGGCCATGAGAAGATTTTTCTCTAATTTGTTGAGTTTAATGTGGCCACGTGAAAAAATTATCAAGGTTGCAATATTGTAAATCATGTGCACACTTTAGTTTATTAATGCTTTCAATCTTGTTTTGAATTAAATTAATTGATTGTAAATAATTTGCAAGGCAAATGAAATGGCAGATTGCACAGCTATAGATGGATGTACATAAAATGCACAAAAGGAGTGTTAAATTTACAGAAGTGCACAAATTAACCAAAAACCTAGTCACAATTTTATTAATTTCAGAACTCAAAGTACAAAAATCCATCCATCCATTATCTGTAGCCGCTTTATCCTGTTCTACAGGGTCGCAGGCAAGCTGGAGCCTATCCCAGCTGACTACGGGCGAAAGGCGGGGTACACCCTGGACAAGTCGCCAGGTCATCACAGGGCTGACACATAGACACAGACAACCATTCACACTCACATTCACACCTACGGTCAATTTAGAGTCACCAGTTAACCTAACCTGCATGCCTTTGGGGGAAACCAGAGCACCCAGAGGAAACCCATGCAGACACAGGGAGAGCATGCAAACCCCACACAGAAAGGCCCTCGCCGGCCGCTGGGATCGAACCCAGGACCTTCTTGATGTGAGGCGACAGTGCTAACCACTACACCACCGTGCCACCCAGTACAAAAATCAAGAACCTTAAAAAAAGTAAACCATGCACATACAGTTTTTTTTAATTTTATTTAGTATCCCACTGTCATGTTAAACTTACAGTTAGTTATTTGGTAATGGAATTGCATTTAAAGCAAAAATGTGGTAACTTTTTTAATTGCAGTACTCAAGATAATGGCATTAAATAAAAATTTCACACTGCATGGGGTATCTTTTGACCCTAAAAAAGCATAGAAAAATTGGTGATGTTTAACTCTGAACGCAAAATCTTTTATGAGGAAAGAAAAGTCAGGAACGGAATTACTTCAGAAAAAACAAACTTTCATTTCTTAAAATTCAAACCAAGATTTCTTTGAAGCAACATTGCGATAATTGGGGTGATGATTTTTAAATATAGTCTTCAGTACATTTTGCCTTGGATTCCATAGTTTAGCAATATCACTGAGCTGACAAGTTCAGGCAATCTTAATAATTTCATAATTTTGGCCTCTCTGCTGAAGAATTGCCCTTAATCATGTACACAATTTAGTACATCTTTTACACAAAATAAAAGGATGCTTTTCTTAGCCAGTCCAGAGTTGTATAGAAGTGAGAGGCCTTGTGGGCTGCAGGTCATGTTAAGTGTCTAATTCTGACAAGAACTTTGGTATTGGATTCACTGTCCTAGGTGACCTCAAAGCTAAAACAGGAGTCCAGGAGCCACACATAGGCTCAATGTCTCGGTCACGTACAGCCTTGGTGGAAATCAAACTCAACACTAAATTAGGATGTTTGATAGGGACATTAGGACAATGAATGGAAATTCGCATACAGTCAAGACTGGATTCACAACTACATTCCATAAGTGAGCTGACTTATTTCGGAAACATGAACTATTTGTTTACATTTTGACTGACAGATGAAGAGGGATTTTACTTTAAGAAGGACTCTTGGTCTAAGCATGCTGTGGTGTTATTGTGCACAGTGTAACTGAATCAATTTTTGAATTGTGGTGTCAGCCATCTATACCTTTGACCTAACGTAAAAACTGAAAGGAGTCAAACATAAGACATATCGATAACATACATTCACTGGCCACTTTAATAGGAACTTGTTCTTGATTCTAATGCCGCTTTTCCACTACCAACGCGGCTGAGTTGGTCTGAGCCGTGCCGTGCTGAGTCGGGCTGAGTCGAGCTGAGCGGGGCTGCTGGAATTGCATTTCAACTACAACCGTGCTGAACCGTGCTGGCTGAAAGTGGGTGGACACATTGGGTGGAGTTAGCGAAAGTGGGTGGACGTCACATGATGTCGTTAGGCGGTGCAAACAGTGACATCAGTGACCTTTTAAGCAGTAGTCTCACGACCCGGATAGTAAACAATAAACATGGAGGATATAGAGTCGTTAGTGTTGCTGGTCTTGGTGCTGTGGCTTGTTGTCACCGACAACGCCAACAGATACTAGCAAGAGCGTATAGATGAGGCGAGGCGCATAAGGCTTCAGAAATTCTCGTAATTCGTAATTCTTCTTCTTCCGGGTTTACGGTGTTTACAGATCCCAGCGTGCTCGCGGGGCGTGTGTGGACACTCCTCCTCACCAATCAGTGCACAGGGGAGTGTCTCCTCACGCCCCTAGCCCCACTCGGCTCGGTTTGGCTCGCTTCAGCCCTACTCCAAAACCGTGCGAGTTTTGGGTGCTGAGTAGGGCTGAAGCGAGCTGAGTCGTGCTGCTCTGAGGTAGTCGAAATGCAAGCCGTGTCGGGCTGAAGTGAGCTGAGAAAGGGTAGTGGAAAAGGGCCATAAGATTCCTGTTCTTGGCTGGCAGGAGTGGAACCCAATGTGGTCTTTTGCTGTTACATGCTGAGATGTTTTTCTGCTCACCATGGCTGTAAAGAGTTGCTATGAGTTACTATATCCTTCCTGGCAGCTCAAACCAATTTGGCCGTTTTCCTCTGACCTCTCTTATCAGCAAGGCGTTTCCACCCACAGAACTGTCGCTCACTCAATGTTTTTTGTTTTCGGCACCATTCTGTGTAACTGAATGTAACTAATTGTTTTCACACCATTCACTGTTGTGTGTGAAAACCCCAGGAGATCAGCAGTTTCTGAAATACTCAAACCAGTCCATCTGCCAGTAACACCCATGCCACAGTGAAAGTCTCAGAGATCACAATTTTTCACATTCTGATGTTTGAAGTGAACATTAACTGAAGCTCTTGATTTGTATCTGCATGATTTTATGCATTGTGCTGCTGTCAAGGGATTGGCTGATCAGAGAACTGCATCAAACAGCAAGTGTATGGGTGTTCCTAATAAAGTGGCCGGTGAGTGTAACTTGGTGGTTAATGGTGAATGTGTCTCTTTGTTAAGAAATTCATACCAGTACATAACAGGAAAGTTACTTTAATCCCCACGCTGCACGAAGGATTTAGGGGGTAGCCAGGAATGAAATATTGGCCAGTGTTATTTCAGCTAATGCATTATAATGTATTGATAAAATACATAGTAACTCCTATGTAGCACAATGAGATATCTTATATTTAGCCAAGCATAATATACAGCTAATAAACAATCCCAACAGACAACTGTAATGTTTATATATGACCACAAATAACATTGGCATTAAATTATGACTATTTCGTTAGACGAATAAAATACCAGGCTTTTACGAAAAGTGTAGATATATGCAAAGGTTCGTGTTAACAGATGTTCCTTTATTATCACAACTAACAAACTCATTAATAAGCCAAAAAGATATGAAGAGTGAGACAATCAAAATGATATTTCAGAATGTCATATAACTCTGTACTTTTCCTCCCAGTTCTCCTGCTGTTGGATTTTTGTGAATCTCTCTGGCAGTTTATTCTCCCACTACTTTTCTTCCACTTTTTGGTTGTATCTTTGTGTCTGTGTTTCTTCCTTTTTCTGAATTATTGTTTTCATCGTTGGTAATGGTATCCATAAATACTACTAATCTTTTTTACACACTTCTCCAGCTCTGTGAAAGGTCAATATTTTTAGTTTTGCCAACCCCACTAACTCTTAACCACTCACAGGAAACTGCTTGAGAGTTGAGCTTGTTTGAACATTCCATGTGTTGACTGCTTTAGTCATTAAGTCATTAGTCTTTTTAACGAGGAGCGTTCAAATAAAATCGAGCATGTCAGTGGGAAGGCAAATTTTTGAGCTTGCCAAGAAAGATAATCACTAATTCAATCACTAATATTTACACCACATTCAACAGCATAATACAATTAAATAAACATGGAACTTTATGATGTATACAGTAAAAACTGTAAACTAGAGGTACAGTCAAGCCGGAAAGTCTGCACACCCCTTTCACCTTCTCCACATTTTATTACGTTACAGACTTATTTTACAATAGATTGATCTCATTTTTTTGCCTCAAACATCTACACACAATCGCCAATAATTACGAAGTGAAAACAGGTTTTATAAAATATGCTATTTTATTTTACTGACAAAAATAGGTTATTTAGGGGTACATATCTGTACACACCCTTAGCCTAATACTTGGTTGATGCACCATTGGCAGCAATTACAGCTTCAAGGAGTCTTGGGAAAGAAGGTATGAGCTTGGCACACTTGTTTCTGGACATTTTTGGCCATTCCTTTTGGCATATCCTTGCAAGCTCTTTAGGTTGAATGGGGAGCATCGGTACACAGCCATTATCAGCTCCTTCCACAGATGTTCAATTGGATTCAGGTCTGGGCTCTGGCTGGGCCACTCAAGGACATTCACAGACTTTCTCCAAAGCCACTCCTTTGTTCTCTTGGCTGTGTGCTTCGGGTCATTGTCATGTTGGAAGGTAAACCTTCGCCCCAGTCTGAGGTCCAGAGCACTCTGGAGCAGGTTTTCTTCAAGGATCTGTGTGTACTTGGCTGCATTCATCTTTCCCTCTATCAGGACTAGTTGCCCCGTTTCCACTAATGAAAAACATCCCCATATCATGATGCTGCCACCCCCATGCTTCACTGTAGGGATGGCATTAGCCAGGTGATGAGCAGTGACTGGTTTCCTCCAGATGTGACGCTTGGTATTCAGGCCAAAAAGTTCAATTTAGGTTTCATCAGACCAGAGAATCTTGTTTCTCATGGTTTGATAGTCCTCTAGGTGCCTTTTGGCAAACTCCAAGCGGGCTGTCATGTGCCTTTTACTAACGAGTGGCTTCCGTCTGGCCACTCTACCATAAAGGCCTGATTTGTGGAGTGCTGCCTGGATGATTGATCTTTTGAAAGATTCTCCCACCTCCACAAGGATACGCTGGAGCTCTGTCAAAATGATCTTTAGGTTCCTGCTCACCTCCCTGGCCAAGGCCCGTCTTCCCCGATCGCTCAGTTTGGCCAGGTGGCCAGGTCTAGGAAGATTCTTGGTGGTTCCAAACTTCTTCCATTTACGAATAATAGTGGCCACTGTGCTCTTTGGGACCAGTTAAGCTGCAGCACTTTTTCTGTACCCTTCTCCAGACCTATGCCTTGACACAATCCTGTTTCTGAGGTCTGTAGATAATTCCTTTGACCCCATGGCTTGGAGCTCACTTTTGGGTGTCATATCAAAGGGTGTGCACACTTGTGTACATATGATATTTTACATTTTGAGTTTTAATAAATTAGCACAAATGTCTAAAAACCTGCTTTCACTTTGTCACTGGGCTATTTTGTGTAGAATTTTGTGACAAAAAATTAACTAAATCTATTGTAGAATAAGTCTGTAACGTAATAAAATGTGGAGAAGGTGAAAGGGGTGTGCAGACTTTCCAGCTTGACTATACATCATTTTTATACCCTGACATCAAGGAGATGCATACTTTTGCACACAAGTTGAATTCCAATGGTCTAAAATGAAAATGGTGGCCAATAAGATAATGGCAAATTGGAAATAATGCCAAATCTTTATTGATAGAAATAATCTAATTTAATATAAATGGTGTTTATGGGACACAAATGTACAATAGGAATGAAAATGGATTTATCTGCAAAAGCAATGAATAACTAAACAGGGAGAGAGACAATCATGTAGGATACAGGATTAAAGTAAGTGTCTGAATGTATATGGTTTAATAATTCATTTTAACCAGTACCCTCCAGCAAAAGTGAAAGAATTAAATTTAATAAAAGCATTGAAAAAGGGGGAGGGTGATGGATTGAGAACAGATAGAAACTTCATTTCACACAAACGACCTTAACAGCCTGCTGCAGTATTTATGTGGAGATGAGGCTCTGATTAGGACAGAGAGAAGAAGAGAAAGAAGAAGAAGAGCAGGAGTCTTGGTAGATCACACTGATACCAGGTTTTTCTGCCACTTAGATCACTGCTCTGATTTGAGGGACTGATAGATGAGTCTACATCATGTGAAGTTATCAGGCCTCAGACATCACAGATGGCTCAAGTGAGGAAGAGTGACACAGTTTTATAGCGACGTGGGATACAAGTGGACTTTGTTGTAGAAATGGGACACTGAAAGTTAAATGTGGCTGCTGTCCCTAAATCAGAATCTGTGTGACGTATAAGCAACTGCAGTGAAAAGAAATATCTGTAAGGACTAAAAACCTTATAATGTTGCACTATAAATAAACTCAAATGACAGAACATAAAAATGCTGGATATCAAACAACGTGAATTACATTAAGATGTTCGTCAGTATGTTGCATAAGCATAAAAAAAATAGAAACACATTATTTTCCAGTCACATATCTTCTGACACACCCACCAGGCTACCACACCACAATAACCATAATAACCCATAATAAGCTTATTTATCATATACAATACACACATGCATAACTCCCACCATCCTCAATGCAACCTCTCAATCCCAAAGCCTACTTTTGCTCTAATTTTCTTCCTCTTTTCTTACAGCAATTTTCCTCATGTTACTGTTTTTTTAAACAGTTATTATAGATGTAGGTCTGATACGGGTAAATGACTGGCCTACACTAGACAGGTACAGATCAGCATCGTCAGCAGATTCACTGATTTGTTTGAGGAAGATTAAACGGCTGCCGAGGCAGAGGCAATCAGAGGAGGCTGGAAGCTAGGTCAGTAGCAGGCAGGTGTAATGTGCTGCCAGAAATGACCATCAGTTATATTCCTCTATGGAGCAGAGAAAAGAAACGCAAGTGAATTCGCTTGGTGCTGTCATGCTGACAAAGATGAAAATACCACTGGCTGAGCGATAACTCAGAAATCTCAGGGCCAAATTTCTAGGCAAGTAATTTGCAGACAACACATGACATAAAACACTGGTAACAAATAAAAACAAGCTCGAGTAGTGCCTCAAGATTCCATTTGCAGAACTGTGTACATGGAGATTAAAAATGAGTCTGATTATTCTATCATCTGATGAGAAAACAAGCTCTCTGTATAGTAAAAAAAGAAAATAAATAAAGGAGGAAAAATGAATCCTTCTTTTTCTCTCATGGCAATATACTGTATTTATACATTTGGCATGGCTTAAGGTAGCCATCCATTATCTGTAGCTGCTTATCCTGTATAGGGTCGCAGGCAAGCTGGAGCCTATCCCAGCTGACTATGGGCGAAAGGCGGGGTACACCCTGGACAAGTCGCCAGGTCATCACAGGGCTGACACAGAGACAAACAACCATTCACACTCACATTCACACCTACGGTCAATTTAGAGCCACTGATTAGCCTAACCTGCATGTCTTTGGACTGTGGGGGAAACCGGAGCACCCGGAGGAAACCCACGCAGACACGGGGAGAACATGCAAACTCCACACAGAAAGGTCCCTATTGGCCGCTGGGCTCAAATCCAGGACCTTCTTGCTGTGAGGCGACAGCGCTAACCACTACACCACCGTGCCACCAAGTTTAAGGTATACTAACACTAATTAGTTTTTAATTAATTATTTACTTATTAATTACTAGCTATTTAATTGGTTAAGTAATTAATATTTGATATGTAATTAATTAATTAATTAATTAATTATCTAACCGACTAACAGTAATCTCCTTTTCCCAGTCAGGGCTATGGTGGATGCAGAGTCTATCCTGTGAACACTGATTGCAATGCAGGAGAATTCCCCCTGGATGGGATGCCAGTACATCACTGGGATCCATGCACACACTCATTCACACAGTCATTCAGACCTATGGGCAATTTAACACAATTTACTGAACCAATCTATCTATAATTATGTTTTTGGGATGTGGGAGGAAACCAGAGAACTTAGAGGAAACCCATGCAAACATGGGGAGAACACAACCTACTGTTAATTAGTTTCATTAATTAATAACTTCATCTCATCTCATCTCATTATCTGTAGCCACTTTATCCTTCTACAGGGTTGCAGGCAAGCTGGAGCCTATCCCAGCTGACTACAGGCGAAAGGCGGGGTACACCCTGGACAAGTCGCCAGGTCATCACAGGGCTGACACATAGACACAGACAACCATTCACACTCACATTCACACCTACGCTCAATTTAGAGTCACCAGTTAACCTAACCTGCATGTCTTTGGACTGTGGGGGAAACCGGAGCACCCGGAGGAAACCCACGCAGACACGGGGAGAACATGCAAACTCCGCACAGAAAGGCCCTCACCGGCCACGGGGCTCGAACCCGGACCTTCTTGCTGTGAGGCGACAGAGCTAACCACTACACCACCGTGCCGCCATGTAGCATCATATTTATTAGATTTTAATTTACAGAACATTTACCTGGGCGGCATGGTGGTGTAGTGGTTAGCGCTGTCGCCTCACAGCAAGAAGGTCCGGGTTCGAGCCCCGTGGCCGGCGAGGGCCTTTCTGTGTGGAGTTTGCATGTTCTCCCCGTGTCCGCGTGGGTTTCCTCCGGGTGCTCCGGTTTCCCCCACAGTCCAAAGACATGCAGGTTAGGTTAACTGGTGACTCTAAATTGACCGTAGGTGTGAATGTGAGTGTGAATGGTTGTCTGTGTCTATGTGTCAGCCCTGTGATGACCTGGCGACTTGTCCAGGGTGTACCCCGCCTTTCGCCCATAGTCAGCTGGGATAGGCTCCAGCTTGCCTGCGACCCTGTAGAACAGGATAAAGCAGCTAGAGATAATGAGATGAGAACATTTACCTTTATTTCACACACAGAACTGCACTGCTATCCATGAGATCTAGTCCTGAGCAATAAAGATATGTGCACATGCGTCGTTACAAATCTGGAGGGTCACAGAATTATAGCTCATTTAACTACTGATACAATTTATCGGCTGATTATCGAGACTTTCATGGGCTGAACAGGTTGTATTAAAAGAGGGAAAAAATCTCTTTTCACTATGTCACTTCTGCTCTTGTCCAATGGTTTTTGGTCCCAGTGCTGGGGATCTCATGCTCTGCACATTTTAGTGTTTTCTCTGCCCTCTAACAGCCCTGAATCAGCTCATAAAGGACTTGATAATTAGCTGACCAGTCAGTCATAGCGATCCACAGGACGTGAATTGAGCAGCACTACTCTAGTCTGTCATTTTCTTTCCATTAATACTGGGGTCAGATAGACTGTGTGAATTAGTCAGGCTTTGGAATATGATGAAACCATAAGGCCATGTTATTATCAGAGCATGAAAAAAGTAATTAGAAAGAATTGGTTGTACTTAATAAATGCTTATTATGGCAAATGAAAATGCATTATGTATCTCTCATGATTTTTAAGGGTCAGGAAATTTCTTTTTTTTTTTTAAATTATCTTTATCAAGCTGTTGGGAGACTTAATAGGTTTGCCAGCGTAGTGATTGACTGTGAGCCACTGCTGTTGATGAAACTACTGCAGCTTGGCCAGATCCATTTTTCAAACTCCCAGTGAGATTGATTTGTTGCCAATCAACAGAAATACTATTAATACTTTAGGTCTGATTACTGATACCCTTTTTACTGTTTTGAAAGAAGGAAGTCTGTGTGTGAAACGAGGATCTCATAGTTAATTTAGTTAACACCTACAGCTCATTCTGCTGCTTCCAAGTGTAACTGTTGAAGTTTATTAATGCTTTATCTGAACACTAAACTAATATTATTTCATTACTTATCGTTAACAAACCATGAACTTCAGCATTAATGAACAATGTCATGTTAACAGAGTAATAGAGTAAGTCAACACCTGTATTAATCCATCCATCCATTATCTGTAGCCACTTATGCTGTTCTACAGGGTTACCCGGGGGAAACCCAAGCAGACACGGGGAGAACATGCAAACTCCACACAGAAAGGCCCTCGTCGACCGCTGGGCTCAAACCCAGGACCCTCTTGCTGTGAGGTGACAGTGCTAACCACTATACCACTGTGCCGCCCCCTGTATTAATCCATATTTGTTAAATATGTTGTAAATGGGGCGGCACGGTGGTGTAGTGGTTAGCGCTGTCGCCTCACAGCAAGAAGGTCCTGGGTTCGAGCCCCGGGGCCGGCGAGGGCCTTTCTGTGTGGAGTTTGCATGTTCTCCCCGTGTCCGCGTGGGTTTCCTCCGGGTGCTCCGGTTTCCCCCACAGTCCAAAGACATGCAGGTTAGGTTAACTGGTGACTCTAAATTGACCGTAGGTGTGAACGTGAGTGTGAATGGTTGTCTGTGTCTATGTGTCAGCCCTGTGATGACCTGGCGACTTGTCCAGGGTGTACCCCGCCTTTCGCCCGTAGTCAGCTGGGATAGGCTCCAGCTTGCCTGTGACCCTGTAGAACAGGATAAAGCGGCTAGAGATAATGAGATGAGATGAGATGTTTTGCATATTGAATTACCATTTTCCCATTAACAAATAATTACCATGCACAATATATATATTACAATGCTACAATATATATTTTTTAATCTTAAAATGCCACTGCAGTGTTTTCACAAATATGCACATTTAAATTTAATGTTTACCCGATTACTCTTGCTCATGTACATCTGCACTGCTTGGAACGAAGAGTTGTAGGCACACACACAGAGTTCTCTTTACTTACTTGTATAAACTTGTTTTTTTTATAAATCTGCACAGCTGTCTTTATATTTTCTATTGCATTCATTGTATCTCATCTCATTATCTCGAGCCGCTTTATCCTGTTCTACAGGGTCGCAGGCAAGCTGGAGCCTATCCCAGCTGACTATGGGCGAAAGGTGGGGTACACCCGGGACAAGTCGCCAGGTCATCACAGGGCTGACACATAGACACAGACAACCATTCACATTCACACCTACGGTCAATTTAGAGTCGCCAGTTAACCTAACCTGCATGTCTTTGGACTGTGGGGGAAACCGGAGCACCCGGAGGAAACCCACGCGGACACGGGGAGAACATGCAAACTCCGCACAGAAAGGCCCTCGCCGGCCACGGGGCTCGAACCCGGACCTTCTTGCTGTGAGGTGACAGCGCTAACCACTACACCACCGTGCCACCCTTCATTGTATCTATCTTAATTATTTTATTTTTATATTGTACTCAGGTTGATTAGTATTATTCATATGCTGTTGGAACGCCTACATTTCCTTTCTGGAATCAATAATGTGTTATCTCAGGTTATCTCATTGCATAATATAATCTACTGTAGACTGAAAAGACAGAGCAATTTTATTTTGCACCTTGAATATTATTATTGAACATTATTATTTTATGTATATTGAGCATATATTTTAATCAATTTAAAAACTTTTTAAATTTTTAATTAATATGTAATGTGATAAGAAAATGGAACAGAGTGGCCTAATGAGCAAAATCTGATAGGCAATAAGTATCTACCAACTGCACTGGTTAAGTTCAGCTTTAAACAAAACAAGATTCCTGAAAGAAAAATCTTAACCTCAGCCATATGCAAATAAAAAGAAAAAAAACCCTGATGTCAATTAAAAAAGAGAAAGAATAATGCCCATTATCTTGCTTTCGCACATGATTTCAAAGTTACTTGACAAGGTAAGGAAAGCGAAACAGTGATAAATGTGGTGATCATCCTGATGTCAGAACCCACTTACAAACCCCAACAGTTCAGCAAGCATGGGGCAGAAAGAGACAGAAAACTGACTAAGGACTAAACAATATAAGTGCTGATTGTGCTTCTGCTGCTGCCATCACAGATAATCAATTTTACATGTGAGAGGTTCTTTATTACACATGCCACTACACACCATTACTTTAGCACATTTATCACAGAAATGTGAAACCAGTGTAAAGTATTTATCCCATAATTCCTTAAACAACCATAAATAATCGGTCAGTTGGGAGAAATCCTCAGTGATTTGTGAAATGAAGATAGTTGCTTTCACAATGTAATCCTTACAGAAGACTGTTTACATTTTATAGTCATAGATCATCTGAGTCAAAGGTGAACAGCTAAAGGATAGTTAGTGTGTGATGGTTGCTTCTCAGGTTCTTTATGCAGTAATTGAAATTGCACCATGCTGATCATCATACCTGAAGCTTAACAAACACAGGAAGCAAACAGCACACATAAACTAATCTTTCCTACGTTATCACAGAAAGCTCTTTACAGGCACTAAACCACTCAGGGTAGTACCAGAAAAGGAGCTCAGAATTCAGGCCTGCTCTTTCTGAGGGAAATTGGCTTTTAATGCACAGAAAATGGAAATAGATCTGGCCTGCATCTGGCTAGCAGTCAACCAGATGTTTTCAATTAAGTGCAAGTTTCCAGGACATTTCATCCTTTCAGTTGGAAAAGCAAACTCCATGAATAATAACAAACCCTCACCTACCCCAAAATGTCACCCATATTGAGTGGTCTCTGGTCCTGAATGAAATCAAAGCAGCCTTCTATATTTACCAATATAAACTAAATGGCAAAAAATGCTGTTTATTCAGGTTAGTGCGCTTTATGATAAAGCTACTCAGGCTAGAGGAGAATGTGGGAAATAACGAGATGAACAAAATTATTACAATTTTAATGTAGCCAGTTAGTGACATTAATATTTAGGTAATAGTAGCACTGGGTTGTAGCCAATATAAGGTTAAAAAAAAAAATGTTGGAGTTTCACTAACTAACATGTGCCCAGTTCAGCTGGGTTTCCAATAACAGCTTTAGAGGGGGAACAAATATATTGATTACAGAACAGCTGAAAGATCAGCTCATGTTAATAAAAATACATCTGAACATTAGATCAGCAGGACAAAGCCACACCATACTAATGTAAGAATATTTGTTTCAAGACTGATATAGGGCGGCACGGTGGTGTAGTGATTAGCAATGTTGCGTCACAGCAAGAAGGTCCAGGTTCGAGCCCCGTGGCCAGCGAGGGCCTTTCTGTGCGAAGTTTGCATGTTCTCCCCGTGTCCGCGTGGGTTTCCTCCGGGTGCTCCGGTTTCCCCCACAGGCCAAAGACATGCAGGTTAGGTTAACTGGTGACTCTAAATTGACCGTAGGTGTGAATGTGAGTGTGAATGGTTGTCTGTGTCTATGTGTCAGCCCTGTGATGACCTGGCGACTTGTCCAGGGTGTACCCCGCCTTTCGCCCGTAGTCAGCTGGGATAGGCTCCAGCTTGCCTGCGACCCTGTAGAACAGGATAAAGCGGCTAGAGATAATGAGATGAGAAGACTGATATGGATCCAAACAGGTTAATGTACAGTGTTCCACAAACTATTTGTTTAAAAATAAATAAATAAATAAATAAATAAATATTTTATATATATATATATATATATATATATACACGTATATATATATATATATATATATATATATATATATATATATATATATATATATATATATAAAAAGCAAAAAAACAACAGTCAGGATATTATGTGATGTATTTAACAATTATTTAATTTGTTTCAATTAATTTTGATATAATAATCTAAGCAAAAAACGGATCCAAGTACATTTACAGTGTAACATGCACAAGTCTTAAAGAAATGTAATTTTCAGTAAGTACTACTCCTAGTCGCAGTGGCACAGTGGTGTAGTGGTTAGCACTGTCGCCTCACAGCAAGAAGGCCCTGGGTTTGAGCCCAGTGGCCGACGGGGGACTTTCTGTGTGGAGTTTGCATGTTCTCCCCGTGTCCGCGTGGGTTTCCTCCGGGTGCTCCGGTTTCCCCCACAGTCCAAAGACATGCAGGTTAGGTTAACTGGTGACTCTAAATTGACCGTAGGTGTGAATGTGAGTGTGAATGGTTGTCTGTGTCTATGTGTCAGCCCTGTGATGACCTGGCGACTTGTCCAGGGTGTACCCCGCCTTTCGCCCGTAGTCAGCTGGGATAGGCTCCAGCTTGCCTGCGACCCTGTAGAAGGATAAAGCGGCTAGAGATAATGAGATGAGATGAGATGAGATAATGAGATGAGATGAGATGAGATAATAATCTAAGCAAAAAAAGGAGCCAAGTACATTTACAGTGTAACATGCACAAGTCTTAAAGAAATGTAATTTTCAGTAAGTACTACTCCTAGTCGCAGTGGCACGGTGGTGTAGTGGTTAGCACTGTCGCCTCACAGCAAGAAGGCCCTGGGTTTGAGCCCAGTGGCCGATGGGGGACTTTCTGTGTGGAGTTTACATCTTCTCCCTGTGTCTGTGTGGGTTTCCTCCGGGTGCTCCGGTTTCCCCCACAGGCCAAAGACATGCAGGTTAGGTTAATTGGTGGCTCTAAATTGACTGTAGGTGTGAATGTGAGTGTGAATGGTTGTTTGTCTGCGATGACCTGGCGACTTGTCCAGGGTGTACCCCGCCTCTCGCCCATAGTCAGCTGGCATAGGCTCCAGCTTGCCCGCAACCCTGCATAGGATAAGCGGTTACAGATAATGGATGGATGGATGGATAGTACTCCTAGTCTATCCATTGTCTATACAAGACAGACTTCTAACTATCAGTAGAGATTTTAGAACTGACTACATTCACAAAACGAGATAATTTGACTGACCAATCACAGAGTTAACCAACCTGCCAGCAAAAAGTAAGCATATATCACTTACTTGCCACTAATTGCTTCAAGCAGAACTACTAAATAACATTAAAGGGTGGAATTCCATGCACTTTTTTGTTTAAAATGTAGTGATTATATCCTATAAGAAACTAATGCATAGAAGTTGATAGACAGAATGTTCCTGTAAACTTCCAATTTAATTCTGTTGCTACCATCATGAGTTCCATCATCAGTAAAGATTAGTGAGCTTGTTCCATTAGCAGCCATGCAAACCCAAGGCATGACACCTCCACCATGCTTGACTGATGAGGCTGTATGTTTTGGATCATGAGCAGACACTTTCTTTTTCCACACTTTGGCCTTTCCATCACTTTGGTAGAGTTGAATCTCGGTTCCAGAACTTTTGTGCCTCATCTCTGTATTTCTTTGAGAATTCCAATCTGGCCTCATTCTTAGCGCTGATGAGTGTTTTTTTAATGTTGTGGTATGGTTTCTATATTTCTGCTCTCAAAGTCTTCTTTGAATGATGGATTGTGATACTTGGCCGACTTGTTCAATGTCTAGTTATTGGTACACCAGTGGTTTTGTTCTTTTCCAGGTCATTCCAAATTATTTCATTGGCTGGACCCAATGCTTGTGCAATTGCTCTGATTGGTTTCCCCTTTTTTTCTCAGCTTCAAAATGGCTTGCTTTTCTTCCATAGTTAGCTCTCTGGTCTTCATGTTTGTTTATCCTTTTTAACAACAAATGTAATCTTCACAGATGAAACCCAGGATTCAAATAAAGAGCAGAAATTCAGAGCTATTAAGTGTTTAAACAGGCAATTTAAGCAACAAGAAAGACCTGTCAGTCACACATTCCAGTATCTCTGATCACTTGAAAAATGGGTGGGTCCAAACAAACTGTGCCACGTTCTAAGTTGTTTAACACATCTAGGCATAAATATCAAGAAATTAATGCTGTAATTCTGATTTAAAACCCAAATGTCTTCAGCAAAAACAAAGTAATTGGCATTGCCATACCAATACTTTCAGAGAGGACTCTGATACACACCCCCTGATGTCAAGCTCTGCAGCATGCTCTGGTCAGGAAGCCCTTCTGCCAAAACACACCATGAATAACCCAAAGATTGGCATCTTTATGGCTGCACTCAGTTCTGTAAAATCTGTACGCACCCCCTGAAGTTAGATAGAACAGTCATCTTCCCACACAGCCACCCATTGTGACCAACTAAGCTACTTTAAGTAACAGCACCAGACCCCCGACACACACAGCTCTGATGTGGAGCTCCTTTTTTATGGCAATGCAGCACAATGTGGGTGAAGCTTGTTCAGGGTAAGGAATAGGTCTCGGATCAACAAACTTCCAGATATAGCACATTTAATGTTCAATAGGAGCCCTGTGATGATCTGGCGTCTCGTCCAGGGTGTACCCCGCCTCTCACCCATAGTCAGCTGGGATAGGCTCCAGCTTGCCTGCGACCTTGTACAGGATAAGCGGCTACAGATAATGGATGGATGTTCAATAGGATCGTTCAGTTCACACAGACTTTAAAATATAAACCAAGACAGCAAGTGACACTGTGGTATTGCGTTTCTAACACTGAGAATGTGTGTATAAGTGTGCACTATAATTTAAAGCCACTATTAGTTAATAGCAAGTTAGTGCCACAGCTGCAGCAGTGTGAGTTGGCTTTTGTGAAAATGGTCAAGATAAGCTGTGCTTCATGGAGGACACTGCTCGTGTTTGAAAGCTCTAAAAACAATCTGATTGATGAAGTTTGTTAATTTAAAGACAGACAAATCAAAGGTTTGAAATAAAGATAATGCAATTGCACAGCTTATAATCTAATGAAGGATGTGCCACTGTTGGTGTTAAATTTATTTATCTTGATATTACAAAGAACAACTGAACACAGCAGAATGTTGTTTTTGTACAGCTAATTATACAAAAACTTGCTTCAAATTATTTACCCTTTAAATTAATTTCAGGCATATTGATCAGCAGATGACATGCCAGGAAAATATGGTCCAACTTCCCTGAAAGTATTCTGCTTGTCTACTACATTCAGTCATGCAATTACTGTGCAAATACCAAGCATTTTGTACATTCTGGTTTGTATGTGTTCTACAGAAGACTCGTCTAATAAATAAAAAAAATTAAATAAATAAATAAACAAACAGAAGAACAAAAGAAGAAACAAAAATGTCTCAATGTACAACTACACAACTGAAAACATGCAGTATATTCTTCGGGGACAGAGTCTTGGATAAGAACATAGTGTCTAGCTGTAGATGAGCTGACACTTGGAAACGTTACTGTCTGGGCAGCTCAGTCCTATAAATACTAGCTATTATGTTTCTTGTTCAGTAAACCAATTAAAGACTGAAATCCACTGAAGGACATAATAAAGATACTAAAAGATATGCTGCAGCTGATGCAAGACCTACTTCAGGGTTTTAATTCGAACATTTCTGTTTTACTTACATTTTACTAATTTTGTTTTTCTTCTTTGAGACTAAAATTATTAAAAAAAACATTCTTTTACCCATATACAGTATATACATACAATTTACATAAATAGTAAATAATAAAATACAGTAAATAGCCCTATTCAACAACTGTAGTAATCCATATTATGTCAAGAACTGCTCAACTAAGTAAAGAGAAACAACATCCATCATTACTTTAAGACACAAAGTGTCTTTTAATTAATAAAAAGAAAGAAAATCTGTTGAAATAGAAGGTGTGTCTCCAAACTTTTGACTGGTACTATATGTCATGGTCAGATTCATGGTGTATCTAAAACCTATCCTGTGAGTACTCAGTGCAAGGCACAAATACATTTGAGGCCAAAAGTTTATGTACATCTTTTGGCAAGCTAGTTAGAGCATCTAGATATGGAAGAAAATTGATTCTTTTAAATCCAAAGAACACCATCATACATTTGAAGCATGGGAGTGGCAGCATCATGTGGTGGTGTTCTTTTGATGGAAGATAGATTGATACCCTGTAGAAAATAGATAGTAATCATGAGGAAGGAGGCTCATCTAGAAATACTAAAGCAAAATTTCAAGACATCACCCAGAAAGTTAAAACTTGGCTGCAACTCAGTCTTTCACCAGCATGCCTAAATACACCTCCACATTTGTAACAAAATGGCTTAAAGACAATAAAGTGAAAGAAATAAATTGAAAGTGGCCATTACAAAGCCCTCACCCGAATCCTATAGATTATTTGTGGAACTGGAACAAACAAACAAGCAAACAAACAAACCCATCTAAAAATCTAAGTTAAGCCAGTTCTGTCAGGATGAATGGACAAATAAATTCCAGCAAAGTATTGTGAGAAGGTGTTTGATTGAAGTTAAACAATTAAAAAGCATTTCCACCACATATCAACAAAGTGTCAACTTCTGAGCCACTTAAAGTCTGATATAGTAAATAAAAAAAAAATCTGTCTCTTAACTATTATTTTGAAATGACCTCTTATGGAAATAAAGTAGATCCCCTAATTGTCTTAACCCAGGAAATGTATAACATCAAATGTGTGGTGGTGTGAAAAATTGAGTTTGAATGTCTGGAGCTTAGGTGTATAACTTTTGGCTTCAACTGTGTACCCTAAATGGGATACCAGTCCATCACAGAGGACTGAAGGCCTCTGCATGCTCTTGCGACAAGGCTTTCGCAGATAGCTTTTCGCAGACAGTTGTAATTTATCGTTGAGCGGGGAGTAATAGGCGTGCGCGATGTTATTCACCGCCACAACGCAAGGGGGCGCGAAGTCGCGAAATCGCTAGGAGTAGTTGGTAGGTGTGGTTAGTGGAGTGTTTATCCTCCGGTTACTTATAATGACTAGAACTGGAGTCGTATAGATGTACGTACTTCCTCACTTCCTCGATCAACCGCTCTTCGTGCTGCTCCATCTTCGCTCGTGTTTTTAAAAATGGCGGTCGTGAAAACAAACCAAACCGGGAAAGTAGGGAAGCGGAAGTGCGTGTACAGCGGATATAGAGTGGACCAATCAGAGCCCTCTTGTCTGCGACGTTGTCTGCGAGGCTGTCTGCGGTGGTCACAATTTTTGGGAGATGCGCGCAGAGTGTCTGCGAGGGGGGGGGCTTCGCAGACGCCATCTGCGACGCCATCTGCGAGGACTGGGTTGTCAGCATAAATTGGCCTTAACAGATACCCTGTCCACACTAGGGATTTTGTACCGATACGATACTACTTTCGTACCGCAACACCTGTCCACACTAGCAACTATACCGGTACTGTAGCGGTATAACTGTATCGGTATGAAACCCACAAATGTATGGGTTTCGTACCGGTACAGTATCGGTACTGTAGCGCTTCGCGTAGTGTGGACAGATGAAGCGGTTCTGTATTGATACAAATATAATGCGCATACGCAAAGTCACACACCTCAATCGATGTCTTCGCTGAATAAAATAGTGAAGAACGGAGATTCGTTTTCTTTGTTTCTTTCTCGACTGCCTCGCGCGTTTTATACGATTTGACTGAATAAATGACCACCAGAAATACAGACTGTACACTGACAACAAAAAGCACACACACGTTGTTTCATCCGCCATATTCTCGGAAGGAAGTTACTCAGTAACCACGGAAACATTTCGCGCACGCGCATTTCAACTACCGTCAAAGAAAAACGCAAACATTTCTCGCTAGTTTGGACAGATGCACTAAACTGTACCGGTATACTTTGTATCGATACAGTTATACCACTATCGTACCGGTATATATGTGAACACAGCAAAAGGTAATGTATATAAACACACACACACACACACACACACACACACACACACACACACACACACACACACACACACACACACGTCTAGATTTGGAGTTGATTATCTCAAAGATGGGGCGGCATGGTGGTGTAGTGGTTAGCACTGTTGCCTCACAGCAAGTAGGTCTTGGGTTTGAGCCCCGTGGCCGGCGAGGGCCTTTCTGTGTGGAGTTTGCATGTTCTCCCCGTGTCCGCGTGGGTTTCCTCCGGGTGCTCCGGTTTCCCCCACAGTCCAAAGACATGCAGGTTAGGGTAACTGGTGACTCTAAATTGACTGTAGGTGTGAATGTGAGTGTGAATGGTTGCTTGTCTCTGTGTCTCAGCCCTGTGATGACCTGGTGACTTGTCCAGGGTGTACCCCGCCTCTCGCCCATAGTCAGCTGGGATAGGCTCCAGCTCGCCTGTGACCCTGCACAAGATAAGCGGCTACAGATAATGGATGGATGGATGGATGGATGGATGGATGGATGGATGGATGGATGGATATCTCAAAGATGGACTAAGAAGCTGTTCACAGAGGAGACAAAGCAATAACAAAATAAAAAATGCTTTCGTAAGGTTAAGCTAGTTGTATACTTTAAACAATGAAATAATTAAAATGATGATTTTTGCTAAACAGCCAGTTGTTGGTTTACTCAAAAAGAACTCTTTGTACATCTTTCTAGAGTGGGCTGCACTGTTACAGGATGCTTAGAAAGGACTGTGAGCTGCTCAGACTTCATAACATTGCAGTGTTGCCAGGCCAGTTTTTCCTTGGACTGTTTTCCTTGAAGATGTTTGTGATACTGCTTCTACAACTGTAAGCATACACAAACCAAGAAATCAAGGGGTATCACAACAAAAGATGTAATGATTTGAAGAAGAGAGTCGATTTTATGCAAATTCGAGTTCTTGTTACAAGTCTCTGAACAGAAGTCCAAGTCAAGTCAACCCTAATTGAGACATCAGTCCATCACAGGAAAACACACACACACACACACACACACACACACACACACACACACACACACACACAAAAAAAAAAAAAAAAAAGAAGCTATTCATAGAGGAGATAAGAAATGATAAAGTGAGAAATGAAAAAGGTCTTACTCAGGTTAAACGGGAGGAATACTACTTCATACAATGAAAGATCTAAATGAAAAAGAACCTCTGCCAAACAAGCAGTTGTCGGTTTACTCAAAAAGAACTCTGAGTATGGTTTAGAGAGGGCTATAAGCTGACCAGACTTCATAAAGTTGCAGTGTTTCCAGATGCACATGTTCCTGAATTGAAGTCTGAGTCAAGTGTAACTATTTAGTCATGCACTTTAGATAACACTCAAATTTGCAGGTATTTGGGGACATTTTACTGCACATAAGTAAAACACTGATATATTATTTCTCGTGAAAGCACCAGAGTGCATACTGTGCAGGGTACAGCTTTACTGCTGTTTAATGTCAGAAACTCTATGCACGATATGTCACAAAAGATGACTTTTTTCATAATTTGAATGTGTGTAGTACACGTTATACAACAACAACAACATACTATAACTTAATTTGTTAGATACTGAGCTAGACAGATAATACACTTATTATCCAAGCTAATCAACAATTCTGGGTGTGTTTTATTGTGTCTTACAGTGGTGCTTGAAAGTTTGTGAACCCTTTAGAATTTTCTATATTTCTGCATAAATATGACCTAAAACATCATCAGATTTTCACACAAGTCCTAAAAGTAGATAAAGAGAACACAGTTAAACAAATGAGACAAAAATATTACACTTGGTCATTTATTTATTGAGGAAAATGATCCAATATTACATATCTGTGAGTGGCAAAAGTATGTGAACCTTTGCTTTCAGTATCTGGTGTGACCCCCTTGTGCAGCAATAACTGCAACTAAACGTTTCTGGTAACTGTTGATCAGTCCTGCACACCGGCTTGGAGGAATTTTAGCCCATTCCTCCATACAGAACAGCTTCAACTCTGGGATGTTGGTGGGTTTCCTCACATGAACTGCTCGCTTCAGGTCCTTCCACAACATTTCGATTGGATTAAGGTCAGGACTTTGACTTGGTCATTCCAAAACATTAACTTTATTCTTCTTTAACCATTCTTTGGTAGAACGACTTGTGTGCTTAGGGTCGTTGTCTTGCTGCATGACCCACCTTCTCTTGAGATTCAGTTCATGAACAGATGTCCTGGAACAGATGTCCAGTTCGCTGGTATAATTCAGAATTCATTGTTCCATCAATGATGGAAAGCTGTCCTAGCCAAGATGCAGCAAAACAGGCCCAAACCATGACACTACCACCACCATGTTTCACAGATGGGATAAGGTTCTTATGCTGGAATGCAGGGTTTTCCTTTCTCCAAACATAACACTTCTCATTTAAACCAAAAAGTTCTATTTTGGTCTCATCTGTCTACCAAACATTTTTCCAATAGCCTTCTGGCTTGTCCACGTGATCTTTAGCAAACTGCAGACGAGCATCAATGTTCTTTTTGGAGAGCAGTGGCTTTCTCCTTGCAAACCTGCCATGCACACCATTGTTGTTCAGTGTTCTCCTGATGGTGGACTCATGAACATTAACCAATGTGAGAGAGGCCTTCAGTTGCTTAGAAGTTACCTTGGGGTCCTTTGTGACCTCGCTGACTATTACACGCCTTGCTCTTGGAGTGATCTTTGTTGGTCGACCACTCCTGGGGAGGGTAACAATGGTCTTGAATTTCCTCCATTTGCACACAATCTGTCTGACTGTGGATTGGTGGAGTCCAAACCTCTTTAGAGATGGTTTTGTAACCTTTTCCAGCCTGATGAGCATCAACAACACTTTTTCTGAGGTCCTCAGAAATCTCCTTTGTTCGTGCCATGATACACTTCCACAAACTTGTGTTGTGAAGATCAGACTTTGATAGATCCCTGTTCTTTAAATAAAACAGGGTGCCCACTCACACCTGAAAACACCTGACTCTAATTTCACCTTCAAATTAACTGCTAATCCTAGAGGTTCACATACTGTTGCCACTCACAGATATGCAATATTGGATCATTTTCCTCAATAAATAAATGAACAAGTATAATATTTTTGTCTCATTTGTTTAATTGGGTTCTCTTTACCTACTTTTAGGACTTTTTTAGGAAAATTCAAAAGGGTTCACAAACTTTCAAGCACCACTGTATATAAATGTTAGTTTGGCGATGTCTTTTATTTAGGTGATACATATCAATATACACTAATGGTACATAAGATATGTATGCAAATTTGACATTAGAATGCTATGTTACATGATAGCAATTACCTTACAGTTCTGGTCAATGACACATTATGATTTAAATTACAGGTAAAAGCATAGCTAATTAATTGACAAAATGACATTTTGCATAGATATTGAGGGCTTTATTTCTTCATGCTGAATAAATATGCAATGTCTATTTTTGAAACATGGCTGTGGACACACAGTATAATATTTACTATTCTTTACTGGTTGATTTTTAAGATCCCCCCAGTTTTTCATCTTTACTTCCTGTGCACGGTTTGTCTTAATTTCCTGTCCCAAATGCCTCATAACTTGTACCTTGCTATAAAATGTAAAATGTCATGAGATAATGTAATAAGCTTAACTGAATGTCAATGCATGATTGAGACCCTTAAAGGTAGACCACCTTTCAGATTTTTCAGGTTTAGGTCATAAAAAGAATTTTCCCTGACACTCAATTATTTTTGCTTAGTGGACCGAAAGCTACTGAATTCGAATCACAGACTTACAATTTTATTAGTTTTTAAAAAAAAATAGAACAATTAATGAATTTAGGGTCACGTGGCCCTAAATTCTCCGCTATTTTTTCTTGCTTCACCATGACCCAATTCAAGATAATACCGTACGTCATGCATCATGTGGTGGGCTTTCCCCATTCATGCAAGACATTGTGGGATACAAATTTGAAACAGGAGAGAACAATGGCGGATGTGAGTGTGCAAATGAAATGTGAAAGACTGACTACAGTAATGGAAAGCGAGAAAAAAAGACGTTATGTTGCGAAGGAAAGGAAACGCAGGACCAAACTAATAAATATTGGCGGTCAGCGAGCACCTCGGTGTGATCAGCTGTTCGTTTAGCGACATAATGATGTAACTGGTAAATCTGTAGATGGGAGTAATGCAACACTGGATGCCAGCTTCCGTAAAACCCAAAAGAAGAAGAAAAGGAAGAGGGTAAACCTGCGCATGCGCACACGGACTTCCTCTGTGTGCTTGACTGAACAAAGCGAACAATTTCATGCACATTATTTGCTAGAGAATCCCCTCAAATGAAATAACTTCCCAATCACGGAATGACCTGTTTATTTTTAGATATTACAAAAATAAACAGGGGTGGCATGGTGGTGTAGTGGTTAGCGCTGTCGCCTCACAGCAAGAAGGACCGGGTTCGAGCCCCGTGGCCGGCGAGGGCCTTTCTGTGCGGAGTTTGCATGTTCTCCCCGTGTCCGCGTGGGTTTCCTCCGGGTGCTCCGGTTTCCCCCACAGTCCAAAGACATGCAGGTTAGGTTAACTGGTGACTCTAAATTGACCGTAGGTGTGAATGTGAGTGTGAATGGTTGTCTGTGCCTATGTGTCAGCCCTGTGATGACCTGGCGACTTGTCCAGGGTGTACCCCGCCTTTCGCCTGTAGTCAGCTGGGATAGGCTCCAGCTTGCCTGCGACCCTGTAGAACAGGATAAAGCGGCTAGAGATAATGAGATGAGATGAGATGAGATGAGATGAGACAAAAATAAACATATATCACAATGATCAAATTTCAGAGGGAACCAAATTTCACCGATTTTATGAAGTCAAAGGCTATTTACTTTTAAGGGAGAGTTTCATCTCATCTCATTATCTCTAGCCGCTTTATCCTTCTACAGGGTCGCAGGCAAGCTGGAGCCTATCCCAGCTGACTACGGGCGAAAGGCGGGGTACACCCTGGACAAGTCGCCAGGTCATCACAGGGCTGACACATAGACACAGACAACCATTCACACTCACATTCACACCTACGGTCAATTTAGAGTCACCAGTTAACCTAACCTGCATGTCTTTGGACTGTGGGGGAAACCGGAGGACCCGGAGGAAACCCACGCGGACACGGGGAGAACATGCAAACTCCACACAGAAAGGCCCTCGCCGGCCACGGGGCTCGAACCCAGTACCTTCTTGCTGTGAGGCGACAGCGCTAACCACTACACCACCGTGCCGCCCAAGGGAGAGTTTGTGAATTATTTTTGTTTTAAGATTAAAACAGCTCATATTAGGGTCTGAATATTTGTCAGCTGTGATTTGCTCTGTGTGTGTGTGTGTGTGTGTGTGTGTATGCTGCATCCAGCCACTTTTAAATGCTCACTGGTGGTGTAGCTAAATTTGTTTAGGAATAAATTAATAAAAAAGTATTATAACATTTGACATGCTTTCATACTGTTAATAAACCCTGCATTTGTATTATATTTAACTCACAAGAGGCACAGCTACTATGAAACTGTAAAGTATAACAAAGTTAAATAATAATTATGCAGAATAAAGTTAATTATTCTATCCACATTCACTGGATATGAGCAATCGCGTGCTCTGATTGGCTATTACTAGGATATTAGCTCATATACCGTGAGTAGAGAAAAACAAAATGGCAGTGTGTATTGCTGAACCAACCGAGGACAAAATAAAAACTCTACTTGAAAACAAAACCCCAAAAAATAAAAAAGGCAACAAAATATGGAATAAAAGTATTTGATGTTAAGAACGTATCTTTTTTATTTTTCAAGAATTATTATAGCATTTTTCACAAATTGCGACTATCATTTTGCCAGTTTGTTTACATTCTAAGTGGAAATGATTTTGTCAGACGTTTTGTATAAAGTTGTTATTTACTGAATTTGCAAAAAATAAAAATAAAAATGCTCTGTTTCTCAAAATCCAGTGAATGTGGATAAAATAAAACAGTTATTCCAGTCAATCTCATCGTACATGGCTTATAGCCAACTCTGCACTACACGCCTCATCGGCTATCAGCTCATGTATGACTCAATTTCGTGGAATAACTGTTAAATGTAATATTTCTGTATTGCTGTTATTATAGTGCCATTGGGTTTTATGTGGTATTTGACTTACCAGTAAATTATTTTACCAGCAGTTCAACCATCAGGTACAGGACAATGTTAGTTTGTGACCACACACACACACACACACACACACACACACACACACCTAGGAGTGTTCATAGGCCATCTGGTCTTGTGCACGTGCGCGCACACACACACACACACACACACACACACACACACACACACACACACACACACACACACACACACACACACACACACACACACAGAGAGATAGGTGTGGCCTGTGGATGCTGTGACGCTTGCCATAATTAAGCTTATGGTGTTTGTCTACTTCCCCAGCATGAAGCAGAGCACTGCTCAGTGCCCGTCCAGCATGACTCACACTGCCCAAACCGGACAGCACAGACCAAAAGGCCAACAACTGAGTGCATAACCCTCACACTGAAAGAGTGTCACAGACTCACTATACTCAACACATCATGGGTAAAAGAGGTGTAAAAGAGTCACAGGTTTAGTCTGTAAAATTCACATTCTACATTCTATATTGCTGTAATTCATTGTATTAGTGACAGAACATTAAAACCATGTCTAGAAAATCAGATGCTGCATACAGACAGAGGATTTATACTAGTAATGCCAATTTGGGATTCATTATAATAATAAAAATCTGTGTTGCAAGTAAAGGTCAAATGCTTCAATTTGAAAGTAGATCTCACTGAAATACTCACTGAAATCCATCCATCCATTGTCTATATCACTTGTCCATCAGGGTTGTGGGGGAAGCTGGAACCAATCCCAGCTGACTTCGGATGACAGGCGGGGTACACCTTGGGCCAGTCAACAAACTATTGCAAGGCTAACACGGAGACCAGCAACCATTCACACTCACACCTATGGGCAATTTAGTTGATCTATTCTGCGTGTCTTTAGACTGTGGGAGGAAACCGGAGCACCCAGAGAAAACCCATGAAGGCTCGAGGAGAACATGCAAACTCCACACAGGAAGGCCCTTGCTTGTTGTGAGGCGACAGTGCTAACCACTGCACCACCATGCTGCCTCACTGAAATTCAATAAAATGTAATTCATAGAAGTTGTCAATTTATGTTTTTTTTTTTTAAATATAACTGTTGTGATCTATATGTAAATCTTTCTTTCAGTTGCACACTAGGTAAACTGGGCAGTTGAAGCTTAGAAAAAAAAAATCACCTGGTCTATTTCCAGTCTTTAGCTGTCCGGTTTGAGTGAATCTGTGCTCATGATAGCCTCAGATTCTTGTTCGTGACTGACAGGAACAGAACCTGATGTGGTCTTCTGCTGTTTTAGCTCATTCGCCTCAAGGGCTGATGTGTTGTGCATTCTGAGATGCTTTTCTGCTCACCACAGTTGTAAAGAGTGCTTATTTGAGTAACTATATACTTCATGTCAGCTCAGACTAGTCTGGTCATTCTCCTCATCAACATGGTGTTTCAGCCTGCAGACCGTCCCCTCACAGATTGCTTTTTTTTTTGCACCATTCTGTGTAAACTCTAGAGACTGTTGTGCATGGAATTTTATTCATGTCTTTAATCAAAAACATGGTATTTCGATTTGAGAGCAGTGTTTATTCATTTTACGTTCAGATTTTGCAATGTTTTCCCCCTCTCTCTCAAACAGTCCCTGCTCGTGTGCAAATTTGCTCTGCTCCTGCTCAAAAAACCTGCCCTCTCTCAAATAGCCTCTGCTCGCTCTCAGACTGCTTTTGATGAAATGACCCTATCAAAATTCACCAACAAATAGAATGGAAGGTATAACGTTGGCCAATGAAACTGTTACTGCCTCCATGGGTGTGTTCGCTGTACTTGCCAGCGAAACATACCAGGAAACCAATGTGCTATGGGGCTACTATATGAAGCTATTATAGTAAAAATATATGAACACTAATAAATGTATTAACTCCATATGTATTAAGTCCAACAAGAAAACAAGTGAAGTACATAGTATAACAGTAATAAGGCCCTGGATGGCAGGAGTGGATGGACCTGATTAAACAGTAACCCATCCGTAAGTAAAGCGAACGCACCCTAGGAGGCAGTGATGATTTCATTAGTCAATGTCATACCTTGTATTATAGTGCCAAAATCTGAGAGAGAGCACAGAAATGTGTGAGGAGAAGATTAACGAGTGCACAAAAGCAGTCTGAGTGGGAGCAGGGGATATTTGAGAGAGAGCGGGGAAAACATTGCAAAATCTGAATGTGAAATGAATAAACACTGCTCCCAAATTGAAAGACCACGCTCTTGATTAAAGATGTGACATCACATTTCCAATGGCAATGCGTGGCGGCCATGTTTAAGGTCAACCTTTGATTCAAATACAATGAAGTAGTGAGGAAAGGATGTAAACATGGTCAATTTTTGCTCAGTTTTCGGTTGTTCAAACTGCTCAAACCGCAATAAAAAGGCTTATTTCTGCATTTCTAGTGTAATATTGCATCAGGCAGAGAAAACTACAGAAATTTCTATGAAAAGAAGACATCAGTGGCTGGTGAATCTAAATTGTAAGGAACGGACGCCATCAAAGTACAGTCGGGTCTGCTCTGATCATTTTCACTCAGGCTTGACCTATTTTTATAGTTGTTTTAACTATGATATAGTATAAGAGTCAAAATCAGCTTATTTTGCTGGGGTTTATTTCGTGAAAGTATAGTAAGATGAGCTCAATATTCACAGCATAATGATGCTCGTTATTCTAACCCTAGGAAGTAAATTTAAAGATATATATACATGACTTTGGGCGGCACGGTGGTGTAGTGGTTAGCGCTGTCGCCTCACAGCAAGAAGGTCCTGGGTTCGAGCCCCGGGGCCGGCGAGGGCCTTTCTGTGTGGAGTTTGCATGTTCTCCCCGTGTCCGTGTGGGTTTCCTCCGGGTGCTCCGGTTTCCCCCACAGTCCAAAGACATGCAGGTTAGGTTAACTGGTGACTCTAAATTGACCGTAGGTGTGAATGTGAGTGTGAATGGTTGTCTGTGTCTATGTGTCAGCCCTGTGATGACCTGGCGACTTGTCCAGGGTGTACCCCGCCTTTCGCCCGTAGTCAGCTGGGATAGGCTCCAGCTTGCCTGCGACCCTGTAGAAGGATAAAGCGGCTAGAGATAATGAGATGAATGAGATATACATGACTTTTTCACACCAATTACTCCTAAATATTTTTTCATAAACTACTTCGAATTTGTCATTTAAGTATCCAAAATAGTTTTCACAGAGAAATTGTTTCAATATGATCCAAACTACTGTGAATCAAAACTGAAAACCGCCATGATACGAGCAAACCGAAGTTACAGACAAAATACGAGTACACTTACTCATCCGATGATGATTGTTAAATTCTTCTCTGGAACTTTTTTTAACACGGATTTCTCTCACCCATCCACACAGAACTTGATTGTCTGCTTCTAAGCTTTTATAAGCTCAAAATTCATCCATGGAGTAGGAGCTTTTTTTAAGGACCAGATAAGACATGATGCCCAAGAATGAAATGGCTGGATATTTGTCAATTATATTTGTCAATTTCTCTGCACCATTGATTATTAGGCAGCTCATAAGGGTCGATGTTGTCTATTCTTGCTATTTTTCCCCCTGATATCGTTGCTTAGCTTTTGAATCTAGTGATCTAGTGATGATATATATGATTTCTTCCGGGACATGACTTAAACTCCTTCATCCAGCTGTCAGAACTGACCTTAAACATGGCAGCCGAAAGGGTTGCCAAGGGATACGTGACATCAATGAAAAACCTCTATACAACGGCAGATTTAAAATTCTCAGGAGATTGATAAATACAGTTTTGATGGAAATTGAACAGTTTCTTGATTTTTCACACAATTCCACACCTAGCCAGCAAGTTGCTGAAAATTTTTCTTTAATGTATTTTACGTTGAAGAGTGGGTGATATTGCAATGCATTTCACTGTCCATATTCAGGCTAAGAAAACAATGAATGACATTGTTTCTCAGCTCAATATTAGTGAGATCATGTTCTGATACATTATGACAAACATCCTGCTGGAGTTTCTCTTTGGTGCTCATTGAAACTAAGATTATGATCAGTCTAATACTATGCACAAAGACTGAAGTGTGGTTTATATAACAATCAGTTGTTTTATCTCACATCTAAGCAAACATTCAATAAATTCCAGGAATACCATGTCAAAGTCAGTATCGTTGATCTGAGTATGAACTGCTTAGTATGTTGTTCCTCCTGATTTTTTGGATGGTTTGTCTTTTAATAGGTTCTGAATAGGCCTAACTGCTACAACCTAAAATGTGTGGTAAATGTTATTGGAAAATTAAAAATTTACATTCAGTTTTTATGTTCAACACGAACCCTATAAGCCATAGAAAAGGCCTACTGTAAATCCTAACCAGTGCGCAGTGGTTTAGCACAATGATCACATGAAGTCACTTTGGCATCTTCATTGCCAGTGGTTTTGTGAATTTATTACAATAATACAGGTGTGTGTGTGTAATGTAAGATGTATGGTGATGGGTATAAGATATTCTCCTACCCTTCTCTATTTTCTTCTTCATCCAGGTTGGAGATGAGCTGAGAGCCAGCCAGTGAGATGTCGAGCGCAGCCAGAGGGAGATCTCGGTAAGTAAAGCTGACCAGCTGCACTGGAGCCATGCACTGACCTTCATCCTCCACCTGCTGGGAGATCACTTCCAGGTCGGGTGCTGCGGATGGCTGAGAGGGCCTGCACACACAGGGGGCTCAGTCACACAACGGACTGCTGGAAAAGAGCGCTGAACCATCTCACACTTGTCCTCCAAAGATGAAACCAGAGACCTACTGACCTGAGCAGCCATGACCACATAAGTCATCAAACACCCTCCAATGCACCAAAGCATATACTGTATGTTTTAAACACATGATTACAAGGATAATAATTTCTTACTAAGAATGGAACAACAGAAAGACCAGTGTGTTGCTATGATGTCCATATAATAAGCTCAGTAAAAGGGGGAAAAAACCCCTGTTAATTTGAACATGTCCACCATCAGAGTGGAAGATTTCAGACAGGACACAAACACTGCATGAGTAAAAGCAGCAGTACGCCAATGTATCATCACTGAAATGCAGTTGCATACCACTGCAATTGACAGCAACACTTCATGAAAGAAACACAGCAAAATGGAAATGGACAGATAAATAACATTCCTGGGATTAGTAAATGGAAGTGCACACTTCAGCACAAATAACATGAATAATAAATCACAGCTCATAGTGTGGATACACATTCAATAGATGTCAGGGACAAGGAATGCACCTTATTGCAACTGTACATGAAACCTGGGATATGAACACAAACGCAGCAAGGCAAGGGAGCTGAATCACACAGCAAGAGGAGTACGGTCCCATTTAATGAAACACTGTATGTGCATTACAGGGTAACACAAGGCAGAGCCCAGACCCAGGACAGAATTAAAGGTATAGGAGAAATAGGGAAAGAAATGTTTGATTCATTGAAGGCAGATGCTATTTGCACTCGAGGTGTCAGTAGCTAGTACAGTATTTGTATCTGGGTTGGATAGCCAGTGTGGCTATTTACACCTGGGTGCATATAGCACACCCCAAAGACAAACCCCAACCATAACCAGGTGTAAATAGCAGAACAGCTGCCATATGACTATTCTCGCCCTGGTGCAAATGGACACTCCCTTCATGGAAATATGGGGATGTCTGCATAATTAAAATGGACAAAGCACCTCTTCTCAAAATATGATGTGAACATCTCATTTTAAAGAGGAGGAAAAATTGACATTTCATGTAAAGTTTTTTTAACACTCATTATATACAAATCAGTGTAAAATCTCAAAAGGAAAATTGTTTTGAACATGATACAGTATGTTTTAAGTAGATCTGTGCAATATAGTATTATTCTATCCATATTCACTGGATATGAGAAATCACATGCTCTGATTGGCTACTCTACTACTAGGCTATCAGCTCATATACCATGAGTAGAGAAAAACAAAATGGCAGAGCACATCAAGTCAGATATATCACTTTGTTATCAAGTATTTAAAAGAAACAGAAATAGCCAAAAGAATATAGTTTTCCTCCCAGTATCTCCTGTTCCACACTCCAGCCCAGTTGGTGGCAGTAATGCACCTTTAAGTTGGTTTGCCAACTGCCAAAAAAACCCTGAAGAAGAAGAAAATGGCGGCACGTGTTACTGAACCAACCGAGGACGAAATGCAAACTCTACTCGAAAACAAAACCACCCCAAAATTCACAAAAAAAGCAACAAAATATGGAATAAAAAGTGTTTGATGGTAAGAACGTATCTTTTTTTATTTTTCAAGGATTATTTTTAAAGCATTTTTTCACAAATTGCTACTGTCATTTCGACAGTTTGTTTACATTCTAAACGGAAATTATTTTGTTAGATGTTTTGTATAAAGTTTTTATTTATTGAATTTGCAAAAAATAAAAATACTCTGTTTCTCAAAATCCCATGAATGTGGCGAGAATCAAACAGTTATTCCACTCAATCCTGTCATAAATGGCTTATAGCCAAGTCAGTGCCTCGTCGGCTATCAGCTCATGTATGACTTGATTTCATGGAATAACTGTTAAATATACACTACCGTTCAAAAGTTTGGGATCACTTTGAAATGTCCTTATTTTTGAAAGAAAAGCACTGTTCTTTTCAATGAAGATCACTTTAAACTAATCAGAAATACACTCTATACATTGCTAATGTGGCAAATGACTATTCTAGCTAAATTCTACTAAATGTCTGGTTTTTGGTGCAATATCTCCATAGGTGTATAGAGGCCCATTTCCAGCAACTCTCACTCCAGTGTTCTAATGGTACAATGTGTTTGCTCATTGCCTCAGAAGGCTAATGGATGATTAGAAAACCCTTGTACAATCATGTTAGCACAGCTGAAAACAGTTGAGCTCTTTAGAGAAGCTATAAAATTGACCTTCCTTTGAGCAGATTGACTTTCTGGAGCATCACATTTGTGGGGTCGATTAAATGCTCAAAATGGCCAGAAAAATGTCTTGACTATATTTTCTATTCATTTTACAACTTATGGTGGTAAATAAAAGTGTGACTTTTCATGGAAAACACAAAATTGTCTGGGTGACCCCAAACTTTTGAATGGTAGTATATAAAAATTGTGATACAGTAGATATAAAAAGTCTACACACCCCTGTTAAAATCGCTTGTTTTTGTGAAGTAAAAAATGAAACCAAGATAAATCATTTTTTATCTATAATGTACAAGATTTAAGTGAAAATAGAAACATTTTAGGGAAATAAGAAAAAAACTTAAATTAATCTGGATTCACAAGTGTGCACACCTCAGCCGAATCTGGGTGAGAGATGGGCAGGTTGCCAATCTATTGCAGGGCTAACACAGAGATAAGCAACCATTCACACTCACATTCACACCTATGGGCAATTTAGAGTAGCCAGTTGACCTAATCGGCATGTCTTGACTGTCGGAGGTAACAAGAGCACCTGGAGGAAACTCACATAGGCACATGGAGAACATGTAAACTCCACACATACCTCTTTTCCACCAAATCAGTTCCAGGGCTGGTTCGGAGCCAGTGCTGAAGGCTCCAGTTGGCTGCAAGTTTCAAACCCAAAACCTTCTTGCTATGAGGTGACAGTACTAACCACTGTACTGCTCTCATACTTGTTATATTTATTTAGATGTATTAATAATTTTGAAAAAAAAGAGAGAGAGAGAGAGAGAGAGAGATGTATGTAAAAACTACACGACAGGGAACACAACCAGGAAAAGACACAACAATCATGCCTGGTTCCAACCAGGGCTTGCTGATAATTAACTGAATGAATGTTTGCAGTCTGGAAATCTTTTTTTTTTTTAATCCTCAGCGCAAACAATGGCATGAACCACATTAATCCATAAACAGTATTTTCATTGCTAAACACTCTTAAGATCACACACTTCTTGAAATATCAAATTTACCAGACATTATATAAGTGGTTATTAAAAATGAATGAAGGAATAAAGAATCCGGTTCAATCCCAGCACTAACCAAATCCTGAAGTGAGCATGAAGCCCTGGCTTATATCCGTTTACCTTTACAGCTACCCACATTGTAATAACAGTCATAATCCTCCATGCCTGTACTGCGCTCATAATGAAATCAGTACTTGCAATACTTAAAATGGATCAATCAAGGACAGAGGAGGCAAGCAGGAGCTGCTGCCTGGCATTCATCCCAGTCCCTGTGGGTGAAGACATCAATAATGACACTGTGTGAAAAAAGGGAGGGGGAACTGATTAAAAGTAAGGAGGAACAAACGGAAGTCATGGAGTAAGCATACAGATATGCAGGGAAATGTAATGGTAAAATAACGTCTTTTAAAATAAGAAAGAGAGAGAGAGAGAGAGTGAGAATCTTTTCTACACACATGCAGTGTATGGTTGTGTGTCAGGTTTGACCCACTCTGAAATGTTAATGCAGTCAGAGGTAGACAGTCAAATGTCCCTAACTTTCTGTATCCTTTATGACTAATTCCTACTTAACACACTGTTTTTTAAAGGTTGTGCTCTTGTTTTCCCTGCCATGTGTAATTTATAAGGTAACTGGCAACCCTTTTTCACCATTCTAAAATATATTTAAAGTTTTGTGATTGGATGAAAATTTATTTGAAAGTTAAAACCAGACAGGATCAAAGTTATAAATGACTGAAAGTAAGAGATACCGACTACCATGTATGGCAAAGGAGCATGGAAATCTGTTTTGCTCCTAGAAAGACAAGAATAAAAGCAGTATTGCAGGAATCTGTAGGACTGTGTAGTGATGCAGGCAGCAGAATCTTCCTCTCCGAAGAGCAATGTTCTGGCTGTAGCACTTGCCGCCTCTGCTCGACTGACCTCCACGTCTGGGAAACAGCAGCTTCAGCACGCATGCTGCCCTCCACCCTGATGCTATATGCACACTTGGCACTCCTCCCTACTGATCAGCAGCAGTGCTTTAATCACACCCGACACACACAGACTGCTCGGAGTAACAAAATCACATTTCTAAATTATCATATGCAAATGACTGGAGCTGTCGAGTCCTCAAGAAGTCGGGATGCTGTCTTGATGCCATTTTAATGGCACTGATGGGACAACAGTTAGACGCTAGCCTTAACTCTAGGTTATGAGAGTTAAGCTCTCATTAAATATTTGATGGACACTAGATATTCAGAGGTATCATCTGTAATGTGCTGTAATAAAAGCATATTACAAATACTAGCCTGACAAATTATATATTAGATATTCAGAGGTAGTATGATAAGAAGCCACGATGATATTACTATTTAGAAACAGAAAAAAGGACCCATCCATCCATTATCTGTAACCGCTTATCCTGTGCAGGGTCGCAGGCAAGCTGGAGCCTATCCCAGCTGACTGTGTGAGAGGCGGGGTACACCCTGGACAAGTCACCAGGTCATCACAGGGCTGACACATAGAGACAAACAACCATTCACACCTACGGTCAATTTAGAGCCACCAATTAGCCTAACCTGCATGTCTTTGGACTGTGGGGGAAACCGGAGCACCCGGAGGAAGCCCACGGGGAGAACATGCAAACTCCACACAGAAAGGCCCCTATCAGCCACTGGGCTCGAACCCAGAGCCTTCTTGCTGTGAGGTCACAGTGCTAACCACTGCACCACCATGCTGCCTATATATATATATATATATATATATATATATATATATGAAGCACATTACAGATGCTGGCCTGACAAATTATATAAATAAAACCATTTTACAAGCTGCACATATCATCCTTTATAATGCTCATTCCCATAGCTGTCCCAAACCAAACAAACACCTGTCTGCCCCTGGTGAGTTTACAGTCCGCTGCCATTAATCAGCCAAAAAGAATCGATAGAAAGAGAAAAATAAAGAACCCCAATGGGAACTAACTTCCAACGCTGCTCACCCAAGGATGCAATTTTTCACAGGTCTTAACTTTAAAGTGCAAACACAGCAAACACACACTTTTTACCTTTTATAAATGCTGGGAAAATAATAAAGGTGCATGAGACCCTGTAAACCAAATGCTCCATGAAATGGCGCAGGATAAAGTCGGGGAAGGATGACCGATTGCCTTCATAGACTACATAATAAAAGATTATATCTGATAACATAAAATGAACAAAAGTACCTCATTAATTACTTTGAGATTTACAATGCCATTGCCACTGCTCAAATGGTTCATGTCCAGAAAAAAAAAGACTCACTGAGAATTACTAAGGCCAATATCATTCACGACATGCTCTGAATCACAGCTTTGGTATACGACATGTAATGCACGTATGCTTTAAAATTTTCACATTTGCAGCATAGAGATTATTATTGTTAGCACCTTTGTTGGTGCCATGATATACTTAACAAATTTACAGAAAGTAAATACCGTGTGACTAATTCAAATGTGAGGCTGTTAGAATGACGAGAGCAATCACTCCTGCAGAGTGTACTGTACAGAGAATCTCTTTTTGGCTTAAGGTTGGGAAATAAACTGCAGCTGTGGTCTGAGAAGAATTCAGCAAAGGAAAATATTAGAAGTCTGTCTAATATAGGAACTAATTTTTTTTTAGCTACTACAACAGCCTTAGCGTGTCACAATTACAATGAATATGGTAGGGCAAAGATGTGCTAAGTAAATGACAGGTGTGCTGTTATAGGAAAATAAGCAGCGGTGTGATGCAATCTGACATGAAGTTGAGTTACAATTATCAACTCAAAGTTGATTTATTTTCTGGCAGCATGTTCCAAAGTGATGGATTCCTTTTATTAACCACAGCAATTTGTAATTAATGGTTACATTTTTTTTACATTTAATTAAATAATGACACTCCATAATTCTTATTCATCTTTATTATGTTTACAAGAAAAGAAAATCCATTTTTAAATACAGTTATGAAGATAGACTATGATATAAACTAACGATTCATATGAATAATTGAAAATAAGGAGCTCACACAACTAAGATATCCATCTCTGAAAGTCAGTTTCTATGCAGAATGGACGATTTCATGGAGGCCACTATTGCAAATATTTTAACCAATCAGAAAAATCCCCCTGATCATTTCTGACAATGCTCTGACATCATTTGGGCGCAAGACATGGAAGCTCCGCATAGCAAGTAAGGCTTGAAGCTGTCCCTGGCTGGAGATTATTTCATTAAAAGTTTATATGAAAAAAAATTGAAATTCCATTTCTCTAACAAAAAAGTAGAAGGGGAAAGATAATACTAATGTTGCTGGTAAACAGCGAGGGAATAGTGAACAGTTGATCTACTCCTACTGTATGTGACTGAATGGGGGAGGTAACTTTTCATATCCCCGGTACAAGTAGTGCTGCTGTGACAGCCTCGTTCTGCAGACTGTAACCTTGCTAGACAACCTACAAACAGATCTGCATAAATCTGACTTACCTAAATCTGTTAAAGAGGCAAGTGCACAAGAATCCTGTATAGTAAAGCAGTGTTTGTTTACCCTCTTTCTGCGTTGCCGCAGGGGTTGGACTGCCTACTACGGTAATTACGGTAGGCTAGCCTGGTAACGTCTTGATGAGGAAGTTTTTCATGAATGAGTCAAGAGCATGCTAAGCATGCCAATGAGTAGTATAACACATACAACCCCGATTCCAAAAAAGTTGGGACAAAGTACAAATTGTAAATAAAAACGGAATGCAATGATGTGGAAGTTTCAAAATTCCATATTTTATTCAGAATAGAACATAGATGACATATCAAATGTTTAAACTGAGAAAATGTATCATTTAAAGAGAAAAATTAGGTGATTTTAAATTTCATGACGACAACACATCTCATAAAAGTTGGGACAAGGCCATGTTTACCACTGTGAGACATCCCCTTTTCTCTTTACAGCAGTCTGTAAACATCTGGGGACTGAGGAGACAAGTTGCTCAAGTTTAGGGATAGGAATGTTAACCCATTCTTGTCTAATGTAGGATTCTAGTTGCTCAACTGTCTTAGGTCTTTTTTGTCGTATCTTCTGTTTTATGATGCGCCAAATGTTTTCTATGGGTGAAAGATCTGGACTGCAGGCTGACCAGTTCAGTACCCGGACCCTTCTTCTACGCAGCCATGATGCTGTAATTGATGCAGTATGTGGTTTGGCATTGTCATGTTGGAAAATGCAAGGTCTTCCCTGAAAGAGATGTCGTCTGGATGGGAGCATATGTTGCTCTAGAACCTGGATATACCTTTCAGCATTGATGGTGTCTTTCCAGATGTGTAAGCTGCCCATGCCACACGCACTAATGCAACCCCATACCATCAGAGATGCAGGCTTCTGAACTGAGCGCTGATAACAACTTGGGTTGTCCTTCTCCTCTTTAGTCCGAATGACACGGTGTCCCTGATTTCCATAAAGAACTTCACATTTTGATTCGTCTGACCACAGAACAGTTTTCCACTTTGCCACAGTCCATTTTAAATGAGCCTTGGCCCAGAGAAGACGTCTGCGCTTCTGGATCATGTTTAGATACAGCTTCTTCTTTGAACTATAGAGTTTTAGCTGGCAACGGCGGATGGCACGGTGATTGTGTTCACAGATAATGTTCTCTGGAAATATTCCTGAGCCCATTTTGTGATTTCCAATACAGAAGCATGCCTGTATGTGATGCAGTGCCATCTAAGGGCCCAAAGATCATGGGCACCCAGTATGGTTTTCCGGCCTTGACCCTTACGCACAGAGATTCTTCCAGATTCTCTGAATCTTTTGATGATATTATGCACTGTAGATGATGATATGTTCAAACTCTTTGCAATTTTACACTGTCGAACTCCTTTCTGATATTGCTCTACTATTTGTCGGCGCAGAATTAGGGGGATTGGTGATCCTCTTCCCATCTTTAATTCTGAGAGCCGCTGCCACTCCAAGATGCTCTTTTTATACCCAGTCATGTTAATGACCTATTGCCAATTGACCTAATCAGTTGCAATTTGGTCCTCCAGCTGTTCCTTTTTTGTACCTTTAACTTTTCCAGCCTCTTATTGCCCCGTCTCAACTTTTTTGAGATGTGTTGCTGTCATAAAATTTCAAATGAGCCAATATTTGGCATGAAATTTCAAAATGTCTCACTTTCGACATTTGATATGTTGTCTATGTTCTATTGTGAATACAATATCAGTTTTTGAGATTTGTAAATTATTGCATTCTGTTTTTATTTACAATCTGGGCTTTGTCCCAACTTTTTTGGAATCGGGGTTGTAGTTTCAGCCTTATTTTACAGGTAAAGAGTTCAGGTTTGTCCATAAGTCAGGGTTTCAGCTCATTAATACACTATTTCAGATGTATAGTGAAAAAAAAATTGACATTGTCACCTTAGTAGACCTTTTGCTTTGCCCCCTCAGTACTGAAGAGCTACACTCAGCCTTGCGCCCAAATGACGTCACACATCGCCCTTCCAACAGGCAACATGGCAGCTTCCTGGTGGCATTAGAGTAGCAATACAAAAATGCTCATAACTTTCTTATAAATGGTCAAACATGCCTGAAACTTTTCTTATGGGCTCTCACGCTAACAGGCTTTTCTTTTTCTTTTTACTTCGTGGGTAAGCTCATGTCCGCGACGCCGTCCATTAGGCGATTCTCTTTAGTGTTTGTCCTGTTTACTTTCTCTGCTCTACTTCACCTATATTTAAAACCCCCGTTATATTACTACCCTAAAATCGGACGCTAATGTTTGCACGCCTCTGTCAAGGTTATCATGGCTACTGGCAATTTGTTTTTGACAGTGCTCATAGTTTTCTTAAATTTATACAAGTTATTGCTTATGGATTATCAAGACTGATCCCGTGGAAATTTGAAGGTTCATAGACCATAAACAGAAAGGACAATTATGGTATCATGACCAATTTTGTGTGATTTCATGGCTTAAACAGTGGTTGGTGGGGATGCTTTGTTGCACCAGAAGTGACCCCTGTCATGTCAACCGCCATGACACCAACAAACCCAAACGCAAACAATGGAGACGTCCCGTCACCTTGGTCAGTCTGTTTTTGCTGACATTACTGATACTCATCTCCAACGATGTCCAGATCAACCCCGGTCCAATGTTTTCATATGGAGAGTGTGCCAAACCTGTGCAATCAAATCAGGCTGCCTTATGTTGTGACTCTTGTGATGTGTGGTCACGTCGTAAGTGTGTTGGCATGTCAATCAAAGAGTATTACAGACTGGGACAGTGTGATGAGGAATGGTGCTGTTTCTGCTGTTTGCTTTCTGCAGATCCTTTTTTCGAGGATGTCCTTCGTGGCTCCCTCTGTACAGTGATGTTCGGACTGTGGCCGACACTAATGACACTGCGGAAGCACCCGAAGCATACATGAGTGATAAACTTATCCAGAAGCTAAGTGCCAAAGGACTAAACTTCGTTCATGTGAATGCTAGGAGTCTACTACCCAAGCTAGACGAACTCCGAGACCTGGCAAGTAAGACCAAACTAGCTGTGATTGGCATAACCGAATCCTGGTTGGATGACTTGATATCTGATGCAGAAATCAAGAGTGCATTATGCTTGATGATTTCAATGTGGACTGTTCGAGCAACAACAAAGTAACTAGTTTGTACAAGTCTTTTAGTGATTTTTTTTTATCAACTTTTGATTTAAACCAGTTAATAACAGAACCAACGCGTATCACAAAGTGTACCTCAATGTTATTAGATCTAGTTCTGGTATCAGATCCAAGTAAAATATGTTCCTTTGGTGTTTTGGATTACAGTTTGAGTGACCACCAATTAATTTTTTTCTACAAGAAAGTGTAAATGTAATCCAGTTAATATGCACAAAACTGTTATATTTAGATCTTGTAGGAATTATTCAAAATAAGTGTTTAATGGTATGTTGAGGGAAGCAGATTGGAATTTTGTATATGAATGTCAAGATGTCAGTACTACTTGGTCAATTTTCAAATGTAAATTTCTTGGTATTATTGATGAAATATCATCAATGGTAACAAAACATGTGAAGCAAAGGAGTGTTCCTTGGATGACTGGTGCATTATTACTGTTGATAAATGAGTGTGACAAGGTGTTTCGGAAGTTTAAAAGAACAAAAAATCCTGAGTACTATGAATTGTATATCAAACTTCGTAATCATGTTCAATATAGTAAGATTACTGCCAAAACTGATTTTGTAAACAGAAAACTTCAGGACTTTAAAGATCAACCAAGTAAAATGTGGCAGATTTTAAGGGGTCTTGGTACCTCAGGTTTATGTAAAACTAAACCGAGAGACATTGACCTTGATATAGATGGAGAATTGTGTTTTGACAAGTCTAAGGTGTCAAATGCTTTTAACAAATTCTTTACAACTGTAGCCACTCAACTTGTCAACAAACTTCCTGTACATATTGGTAAATATGGAAAGAGTGATGTGTTAGAATATTATTGGTCAAAAAATGTAATGCCTAGTTCTTTCTGTTTTTCAGAAGTGTCTGTGGAAGAGGTTCATAAGATCTTGTGTAATCTAAATTCGAGCAAGGCTACCGGTTTAGATCAGCTGTCCCATCGTTTTGTTAAAGATGGTGCCGAGCTCATTTCATCTCCCCTTGCCTTTATTCTGAATTTGTCTCTGTCTTCTGGTACTTTTCCTGATGATCTTAAGGTGGGGCGGCACGGTGGTGTAGTGGTTAGCGCTGTCGCCTCACAGCAAGAAGGTCCTGGGTTCGAGCCCCGGGGCCGGCGAGGGCCTTTCTGTGTGGAGTTTGCATGTTGTCTGCGTGGGTTTCCTCCGGGTGCGCCGGTTTCCCCCACAGTCCAAAGACATGCAGGTTAGGTTAACTGGTGACTCTAAATTGACCATAAGTGTGAGTGGTTGTCTGTGTCTATGTGTCAGCCCTGTGATGACCTGGTGACTTGTCCAGGGTGTACCCCGCCTTTTGCCCGTAGTCAGCTGGGATAGGCTCCAGCTTGCCTGCGACCCTGTAGAAGGATAAAGCGGCTAGAGATGATGAGATGAGATCTTAAGGTGGCAAGGGTAACTCCTCTTCACAAGAAAAATTGTAAATCGGATCCTGGCAACTACAAACCCGTATCAATTCTCTGTACCTTATCCAAATTATTTGAGAGCGTGGTGTATGATCAACTTAATCACTACCTCTCTGATAGTGCTCTCTTATATGAGTATCAGTCAGGTTTTCAATCAACATTCTTGATCGAGACCTGTTTGGTTCACCTTTTAGATTATGTAAAGCTTGAACAGAACAAAGGCAACTACATAGTTGCTGCTGGTGCTGATCTTAGGTGCTGCTGGACCTCCAGAAAGCCTTTGATACGGTGGACCACAATATACTCCTGATGAAGCTGGAATCAATAGGTCTTCATCAACAGGCTATGGATTGGTTTAGATCTTACCTTAGCAATTGCCAACAGGTGGTTGATATCGGGGGTACTCCAGAGGCTCCAACCAAGCTCAGTGAAAAAGAGGGAGCTCTCCCTACACTCACCCCAGAAAATAGGGAGAATTTTTTAAACCTTGACTGACATACACAAAGCTACAGGAAGATGCCAAATGATACACATACCGGTACAAATGACTTAAAATGTACAAACAAACAAGATTTCTGTATCAAAATAACATCTATTTATTCAAATTTTGTTATCTGTCAGTTGGGTGAAGTACAATCATATTAAGGAGGAAGTCATAAAATCTTGAAAAAAATAAATTGTAAATAAAAAAATTCCAAAACAAAACCATTTATCTTTTTGAAATTTAGAACTATGATAAAATAATATCAAGAATCAAATTTATAACAACATTAGGAGACAAATAAAACAATGTGGATGGATCACTGTAATAGGATAATTAAGTTTACTCATTGCAGTTACTGTCCTTTTTTCAATCACAGAGTTTCAGTATCACAGTCTATTTATTTAGGAACTCTCCTCCATAAACTCAGTATTATACTGGACTGTTGCCTTCTTACGCAAAGAGATCAAGGAGGTCAAATCAAGTCAAGTCAAGTTTATTTGTATAGCGCTTTTAACAATAAACATTGTCGCAAAGCAGCTTTACAGAATTTGAACGACTTAAAACGTGAGCTAATTTTATCCCTAATCTATCCCCAATGAGCACGCCTGTGGCGACGGTGGCAAGGAAAAACTCCCTCAGACGACATGAGGAAGAAACCTCGAGAGGACCCAGACTCAAAAGGGAACCCATCCTCAAGGAGGTACCCATACTTGGTTTGGTCTCATAGCATGTGCTATCTGTGTTTATTAAAAAAAAAATTAATAAGAAGTGGTAGGCCTATCATGAGATTGACACAGAATTTAAGGACTGGAATAAAAGCTATTCTCTTATCTGTTAATAATTATTATATTATGGGAAAAACACTTACTGTAGTGTGTCTTGTAGAGTTGTGATTAAGTTTTGAGCATTCGGTATATTGCACACTGGAATGCCTAGAAATCTGTTTTCAACTCTGAAGGTCCTGTTGTCAAGCAGTCTGACCATGATGGCACAAGCTTTGTCATCTGACCTTTTGTTGGACTCCTCCATCATGATGGTGGTCAGTCCCTCTTGAGCAGTTTCCACAATGCTTTCCATATAGTGAGGAGCAAGAGCCTTACTGATTATAGCTGTGGTTTTTGTGTCCACACTGATATTTTTCTGCTATCCTGCTGTCTGGAAAAGCTGCCGTCACAAGCCGAGTTATATGGTCAGCAGCAGAAAATGGTAAGTTATACTCATCTATAAACTGGCAAAACAGTACCTCAGCTTTTGTCAGTTTATCGTCCACAGTTTCAGTTACTAATATTGACTGACGTAGATCAGTCAATCTTGCTTGAGTACCACTCTGTTTGGCAGAATGTTCACTGTCTTTGTGTTTTTGTCGATCGGAATGTTTTCGAAGATCGTTTTTACCTCCATAGGCCATCGAGAAAGTCTCAAAACAGTAAACACACTCGGCAAACATCAGTCCTTTCTTGCTCTCTCTGACCCGTGGATACTCCGTTTTCCAACTCGACTGATACTTCGACAAGTACTTTGTTGACTTCTTAGGCAGTTGAGAGCCATCAGGTTCTGTATTTTGTTGTTTTGGCAACCTTAATGTACTCCTTTTCGTTGGTCAATGCAAAAAATGCTGCTGACCGCAGAAAACTGAAAGTACACAGATTTACTTCTGGTGGAAGGCGGGAACTAGACCAGGTGAGGTGACATCTTAGGGCGAAAATAGTAACCTGCAATCGCCTTCTGCGGAAAAAAAACTGCATAAAAATCATTTTCGACTTCAGTCAACGAAATGTCGGGAGGATTTTTTTCACATGTCGGGAAATCGGGAGATTTTTTAGAAAAGTGCCAAATGACGGGAGATCTCCCGATTTATCGGGAGACTTGGAGCCTCAGGTACTCTTTCAGATCCAGCAGTCATTTCTTGTGGAGTACCTCAAGGGTCAATATTGGTCCCTTTGTTATTTTTGATCTATGTTAATGATATTACCTCTTCTGTTACCTTTAAATTACTGCTTTATGCCGATGACTCTGCCCTGATTGTGGCCGATAAGAGTCCAGAGGTAATTCAACATTGACTCCAACTCCGTTGAAAGTCTATCAAGGAATGGCTGATTGATAATAGGCTATCACTTTATTTAGGCAAGACTGAGTCCATTCTCTTTGCTTTGAAGAGAAAACTCAATAAAATGAAATCTATTCAGGTGCACTGTGGTGACAAAGAACTTCCCTGTTGTTCACAGGTCAAGTACTTGGGCCTAACTTTAGACCAGTCTTTTGATGGTGAGAGCACTGTGGACAAGATAGTAAAAAGTCCAATGCTAAAATAAAGTTTCTTTATCGGCATGCTAACAGTGTTAGCAAAGAAACAAAGAAAATGTTAGTATTGGCCCTTATACAATGTCATTATGACTATGCTGGCATGGCTTGGTATTCTGTCTGGGTTGACTAAAAAGTTCAAGCAAAAATTGCAAGTCACACAGAATTAGATTGTACGTTTCATTTTGAATACATCGGCCAGAACACATATAGTGGCTGAAGAATTTAAGCAGGTAAATATGTTGCCTGTCGGAGCGCGAAATATCCAGTTGAATCTGAACCTAACCTTCAGAATTCTCCACGGTAATGTACCAAATTTTCTTTCAGGCCAGTTCAGCTCTGTACAAAATTCCCATTCTTTTAACACAAGGTCAAGTGGCACTTCTCTGCAGATACCTTACATAGTAGGTCCTTATGGTGCTTCCACTTTTATGTACACAGGTATTAAGGCCTGGAATGCTCTTCCAGGCCATATTAAATCCATAAATAGTTTAGTTAATTTTAAGTCTGCAGTTAAATTTTATCTTTTTAATCAACTCGTACACCAGGAAAATAACACTTTTATATATTTTTAGTTTTTGTTCTTTTTATAATTTTTTTTTGTAGTCATGTGTCCATGATAGTTACGTGATTCCGAGGACCACATTGGAAATAAGTGTTTTCACTTTCATGTGTTATCCTAGTTCTTAATGTCTTTCGTATTTGTTATATGTTTTTCATTATTTACCGAATAAATCAAATCAAATCAATATTACAAGCTACCAACCCATGCATGTATTTACTTTACATTTTCTATTCCTTTAATGTTGTGGAATGTCCATTAAACAAGTTAGGTCCTAAATTACTGTATATTATAATAGCTGTAATATAATAGATCCTCATAGAAAACCTCACCATATCAACGCTTACACATTTCTGTTTCATTTATATGGTGTGTTCATTCAAGCCCATACAACACCTTCTGACAAGAACTGAGCAATAAACAGTGCTATGCTTTTCAGGAATGAAAAAGTTTGATGACTTAACAACAGACATGCAGTGACAAATTATATAGTGCTTAATGACGTGTCCTACTATGCATTACAGTATACTGTTATCAAATCTCTTTTTAAAAATATCTCCTAAACATGTAAAGTTATGAGTAAAACTAAATTATGACCAGCTGCCAGCTCAGAAGAGAGAGAATTGCTGCTTCAGCACTGTGTGAGATGAGGAGGGCATCCAAGTCATTGGCATTCTGGCTGCTTCCTGCCACACTCTCCTAGCCAGCTGCCCACAGCACCACACCGGTGTTTTACTCAACAATCAGAACTCAGTAATCATCAACAAAACCTCTCTATATGTCCAGTGAGATATCATATTTAATACTAAAAAAACCATACACCTTTCTTCAAAACATTAATACAGAAATATGTTGTGGCCAGATAAACAGGCAGGCATGCTCTAATCATCAAAACACAGAAAATACACTCTGAAGCACTGAGGGACATTGTTTCAGGGAATGAATCTATTCATCTTCAGTAGCCACTTTATCCTGATCAAGGTCATGGTGAATCCAATCACAAGGAGCAAACGGTGCAAAACAGGAATAAACCTTGGATGGGATGCCAGTCCATCACATGGCAGCATACACACACTCACACCTAGGGGCAATTAAAATTAGTCAGTCAACCAAGACGCAAGTGTTTAGGAGATAGAAGGAAACCGGAGAACCTGGAGCAAAACCCATGCAAATTGAACCCATGATCCTGGAGCTGGCATTTTCAGTTAATTAGAACTTATTCCCAAGTTGAACAAATCGCGCAAACTACCTAACCAGCCACACAGCTACCTGCGCTAAAAAAACCCCCCCAAAAAACAAAAGTTTGGATTTGTCCAGCACACATCTGTTGTGCCATCACAGTCAGATGCTGCAGAGAGCACTCAAGCAACAAGCCATCAGGAGGAGTTAGCAAGCAACAGATCTTCACTGTTATCATGCTGAGTGTCAGGTACCTTAAAAATATGGACCCACTTACCAAAGTAACAATCCCTCATACAGATTAGGTAATGATATAGGCTGTACTAGGGTCATAAAGTGGGAGAATCTTAAACTGGATTAAGACAAACCAACAAGGCTGTGAACTTCTAAGCAGTAATTTTATTATGCTTTCACAGTTATGTATTTCGTATTTATTTCTGTAAAGCCGCTATGATGAATATATGCCTATTTGAAAGTGGGCAGTATAAAAAAAAATCTTATCAGTTCTAACCAAATGTGATCTATGTTTGAGAACTGTCCTACTTAAACATGTCTGTTTATCAAAGGAATTATGTAATGTAATGCAATATAGATATTGTGTGGGTGGTTAAAGCTTTGGCTTCCCCAGATGAACAGGCTGAGAGTCTACTGCAACAAGCCGACGAGTCACTTCCATGCCAAAAAAAAAAAAAAACCCAGGAGAGACCTCATTAGTTAGAATGGTCCAGGCTAAACATTAGTTAACCTGTTTCAAACATAAAACCTTCTTCACAGTATGTAGCAATGTGTCTAAGCATGTGGAAATGTCCCCCCCCCCCCCACACACACGTGTACACACACACACACACACACACACACACACACACACACGTGTCTTACTATCCTTGTGAGAACCTTCCACTGACACTTAAATCTAACCCTAACCTCAGCAAGAAAAACTGTCAGATATTCCATGCCTTGTAGGGTCATACTGTGTACAACTGTCATAACTACTCTTTTCTTTTTCTTCATAGGACTTTTCTTATGTTGGTGCTATCCTGGACTTATTTTATGCGAATAATAAAACACAGTCGTGCTTGTAAGTCACATCATAACACAGTACAGTAATGTGGGTATATTCAGAATGTGGAAAGTCTCTGTATTTTTAACAGCCTAAAGTATTTACAACTTTAAAATGATCTGCCTTTCACAAAATAAATTTGCTACCAGACTATACCAGACATTACCATGTGACTTGCAAGCCTGATTGTGTTTGCAGACAAGTCTCATGAGCCTGGTAAGTGTAATCACATGTCATGAAAAGCACATACACATACAGTGGTGCTTGAAAGTTTGTGAACCCTTTAGAATTTTCTATATTTCTGCATAAATATGACCTAAAACATCATCAGATTTTCACACAAGTCCTAAAAGTAGATAAAGAGAACCCAGTTAAACAAATGAGACAAAAATATTATATTTGGTCATTTATTTATTGAGGAAAATGATCCAATATTACATATCTGTGAGTGGCAAAAGTATGTGAACCTCTAGTATTAGCAGTTAATTTGAAGGTGAAATTAGAGTCAGGTGTTTTCAATCAATGGGATGACAATCAGGTGTGAGTGGGCACCCTGTTTTATTTAAAGAACAGGGATCTATCAAAGTCTGATCTTCACAACACATGTTTGTGGAAGTGTATCATGGCACGAACAAAGGAGATTTCTGAGGACCTCAGAAAAAGCGTTGTTGATGCTCATCAGGCTGGAAAAGGTTACAAAACCATCTCTAAAGAGTTTGGACTCCACCAATCCACAGTCAGACAGATTGTGTACAAATGGAGGAAATTCAAGACCATTGTTACCCTCCACAGGAGTGGGCGACCAACAAAGATCATTCCAAGAGCAAGGCGTGTAATAGTCGGCGAGGTCACAAAGGACACTAGGGTAACTTCTAAGCAACTGAAGGCCTCTCTCACATTGGCTAATGTTAATGTTCATGAGTCCACCATCAGGAGAACACTGAACAACAATGGTGTGCATGGCAGGGTTGCAAGGAGAAAGCCACTGCTCTCTAAAAAGAACATTGCTGCTCATCTGCAGTTTGCTAAAGATCACGTGAACAAGCCAGAAGGCTATTGGAAAAATGTTTTGTGGATGGATGAGACCAAAATAGAACTTTTTGGTTTAAATGAGAAGCGTTATGTTTGGAGAAAGGAAAACACTTCATTCCAGCATAAGAACCTTATCCCATCTGTGAAACATGGTGGTGGTAGTATCATGGTTTGGGCCTGTTTTGCTGCATCTGGGCCAGGACGGCTTGCCATCATTGATGGAACAATGAATTCTGAATTATACCAGTGAATTCTAAAGGAAAATGTCAGAACATCTGTCCATGAACTGAATCTCAAGAGAAGGTGGGTCATGCAGCAAGACAACGACCCTAAGCACACAAGTCGTTCTACCAAAGAATGGTTAAAGAAGAATAAAGTTAATGTTTTGGAATGGCCAAGTCAAAGTCCTGACCTTAATCCAATGGAAATGTTGTGGAAGGACCTGAAGCGAGCAGTTCGTGTGAGGAAACCCACCAACATCCCAGAGTTTAAGCTGTTCTGTACGGAGGAACGGGCTAAAATTCCTCCAAGCCGGTGTGCAGGACTGATCAACAGTTACCGCAAACGTTTAGTTACAGTTATTGCTGCACAAGGGGGTCACACCAGATACTGAAAGCAAAGGGTCACATACTTTTGCCACTCACAGATATGTAATATTGGATCATTTTCCTCAATAAATAAATGAACAAGTATAATATTTTTGTCTCATTTGTTTAATTGGGTTCTCTTTATCTACTTTAAGGACTCGTGTGAAAATCTGATGATGTTTTAGGTCATATTTATGCAGAAATATAGAAAATTCTAAAGGGTTCACAAACTTTCAAGCACCACTGTACTTTACACATAAAGTGGGCTATGCTCAATTATGTTTAAAAAGAAAGAGGTAAACTTATTCAAATAGCATAGTGGATTCAGGTTAGCTCAGTTAAAATATGCTGGTTCAGAATGTAGCATACAGGGCATTTAAGTGAAAGTATCACTCGGTGCAAATTTCTTAGTCATATGCAGAGCAGACCGTAAGTAAATAGACTATGATTGATTCTGTTGTATACTTCATGTGGCAATATCCTTATTTAGTATAAATACAGAGGTGATTACAGGAAATTGCACGTGCTGATTGGTCGAGAGATTCAGACTATTTCTTGATAATTACCTTCAGCGACTCGGCAAAATGGCGGCCAATCGCTTCGTCACTGTAAGTGAGGAAGAATTACAAATTATGAAAGAAAATGCTGTTCCTAAAAGCACTAAAGATGCTACGCAGTTTGGTCTAAAACTATTCAAAGGTAAGGTGGAATTGTGATTTATTTTATCTATTTCAAAACAAAGTATTTTATGTGACTCGGCGTAGATAAGTGACATAAGCGTGCATGCATTACATTTGCATGCCGTTTTTGAAGACTGAAATAAATTATTTTTTAAAATATGATTTTTAAAATAATCACCGGTGTATTTATACTAAAACAGTTATCTGCCTCAGGCTCAGTGAATATCAGTCGACCTCAACTTTGTCTCGGTTATTAATCACCGATATTCACGTCGCCTTTGGTGGATAATGGTTAAATAGTAAATGGAAGGACACACAATTTAAGGTTGAGGACAGAGCTCACCATGTCAGCCTATAAAAGCACTGAAACCACTGTTCCAACTGTTCTACTCAATATACTATTGCAGCTCATCTTCAGTGATGAACATGCTCTGGTGCAAATACCTACACTCAACATCATTTTATTGTGGATAAAATGTGTGTTACTGTGTAAAAATTAAAAGTATTATTTCAGATCTGTCTGTCCAAACATCACCACTTGGGAATAAAAAGCATCTAATAACCAACTATGAACCAAGCATCCTATCAATTCTGTAGGTCCGTCTGTTTCCTGTTCACACTGAATATGAGTAGCACTTCATTCAGAGAACAAGGAAGTTAGACAGAAAAATGATAGACAGAAACAGACAGAAAGAGAGATGATAGAGGAAGAAAGGGATGGAGAAAGTCAACACCATTCTCCTCTAGCCCAAGAGACTCTTCAGGAGCACAAAAATAGCTGGCCTGAGATAATACTGCATGAGAACTTCTCATCTGTTTTTACACAGCAGCTCCACTGAGGAAACAAAGTTCAGCAGCATAAACTGCATCAATTCATAGTTCTGTCCAATAGGGAGGACATTATAATGGGTTTCCCCCATTCACTATATACAGCGTTTTCCTTCTGCTTTTTTTTTTTTGCTTTGTTATACCCTGATTTGTTTATGTAATTGATTCCTGATTGTAATGAACCACTTCATTTGTCACTGACCATCTGTGAAATCTCTAACTGCATTCTATTCCCTTACACTACCCTTCTCACCCTCTCTCACCGTCTATCACTGCTCTCTTCAAAATGCTGTCTGGCAGGTACACAACAATTACTGATAAGATAATATGAGAAACAGAAAGGAAGTGGGCAGATGTTCCTCTTTTGTACTGATCAGAGATAGGTTCTGGGGCTTTTATTGGATAAGGGAGTTCGAGTAAGGGTGGCTGGAGGAAACAACTACCAACAGGCGTCTCCAGCCTATAAGGCTAGCTCAGCTCATTCATCTCGCTAACATTGGTTCAGAGACACAGGGTCTGGAAGGACACAGAAAGGGCATGGCGGTATCAGGTGTTCAATATGAATCTCACAGCACACTGAGAAATTAAAGGTACACCAGTATGGGGACATAATTGATGATATCAACTCTTCAGGGAGCAGACTGAATAAGGAGGAAATTAGTGCTTGGATCAGGACAGCACAGTGTCACTCTTGAGTTAGGTGTTACATTAAAGAGCTCTCATGCTGCCTTGACCTCCGTGTAACTGGATGCAGATTTAAATATTGCGTAGAAAAAAATGGCACAAGCCAAACTTCTTTTTATTTTTTATATCAGTTAGTAGTTAAATTCATTGCATACACTCACAGAGCACTTGATTAGGAATACCTGCAGATCTGCTCATCACATAGTTAACCAATCAGCCAATCATGTGGCAGCAGAGCAGGTGATCTTTTTCCTGTCTATCTACAGTATGCGACATCTCCAACTGCTTAGTTTCACCGATCCTATGCCCCACTGTATCCTCAGATTCCTGCTTTTGTCTGACGGGAGTAGAAGCCGATGTGGTCTTGTGCTATTGTTGCCCATCTGCCTTAAGGTTTGGTGTGTTGTGCATTCTGAGATACTTTTCTGTTCACCACAGTTGTAAAGAGTGGTTATTTGAGTTACCTTCCTCTCAGGTCAAACCAGTCTGGCCATTCTCCTCTGACTTCTTTTATCAACATGCTGCCAGTACTGCTACTCACTGGCTGTTTTGTTTGTTTGTTTGTTTGTTTGTTTTGCACCAATCTATGTAAGCTCTATCAACTGTTATGTGTGAATAAAAGTCCCAGTTGATCAACAGTTTCTGAAATATTCAAACCAGTCCAGTTGGCACCAACAACCATGCCATGGTCAGAGTGATGGAGATCACAATTTTCCCCATTATGATACATGATTTGAACATTAACAGAAGCTCTTGACCTTTATCTGCATGATTTTATGCATTGCGCTGCTTCCAGCTGATTGGCTGATTGGATAATTGCATGAATGAGCAGGTGTATACATGTTCCTAAGAAAGTGTCTGATGATGAATGTATGGTTTATTCTATTGAATGTGATTTTGACATGATTTGTCCAGTGAGTTCAGGTAAATCACTGTATCACACCTTTATAGTAATATAAATCCATACAGTAACAAAAGAAATAAAGCAAGGAAATATTTTGACTGTGTGAAACATGATACGATCGTCTCAAGATAACCAATTCCCAAACCTATTACACAAAAGCAAGAGGAAAATCTCATTGATTTATCAAGTCAAACACCTTCTATCAAGACACACAATGCTGTTCAAATCAAATGCCATAAATGTTCCAAGCTCTTGACACACACTCCATATACTACACACACACACACACACACACACACACACACACACACACACACACACACACAAAAAAAAAAAAAAAAAAATTCATGCATATACTGCTATTCTTGAGTGCCTAATGCAGACAATAGCATTCTTCATATTCATTTGCTCTTGGTTGCTTACTCAACATATTTCCTTATCAGGTAGATGGTGCAAACTGTAGCCTACTTACTGAGGGTGGCTCATGGTGAAGGCTGCAGTGGACAGGGACCAGACTTTCTCCCAAAAAAAAAAAAAAAATTATGAAAATAAAAAATAAAAAAAAACCCTGTCCTAAATTGAAGATCGTAGTTGTTCCAGATGGGAATGATCACACTCACACCAAACCTGTAATGAGAGCAAAACATAAACTTAGACGTTCACATGAAATGCTTAACAAAATCAAGATATATGGGGCTCAGTAACATGAGTGCGATGGATAATTGTGTGACTAAAGCTTCATACTCAGGTGTTAAAATACATTTGTGGTTTAGATTATTTAATCAGTCAAGGGGAATGAGGTATTGGCTTGTGAAATTGAACCATCACTATAATGAATACAGCATTTCCTTTATAGCTAAGATTATAATAAAGTTATAGGAGCTTTATTTTGGAACTCAGCCAGACCTTTTCTGATTCTACAAAAGAGCTTACAATTACAAATGCAACGATTTGATATTAGACTGTGCCTTTGTGTTTCTTCTGACCTTGATGAGACTGGAAATTAGGAAATAAGCTCTTATCTCCTAGCAGCCTGCAGCAATTATGTGACTCGCACCATGCACACATTTTTTGATGAATTCTAGTTAAGGTAATGAAACTTTATGTAAAAGTCTGCAGCTCCTCTGGATCCTAACCTGGCCATGCCACATTCTTTGAGCTCTGGCCAAATCAGCCAATTGAGAATTCTTCTTACTCCTTTGCTCTTACTGCACACAAATATAAAATGCATGTGTGAGCACTGAGTGAGTGCATAAGGGCTTTAGTCATGTTTGATCACAGACCTGCCTTGAGGGAAACAGTGGCATATCATTGTACAAACAGCACTATTTTCAGCATAGCAAGCTTTATCCAAAGCCTGAGCTGGTGGTGTGATACTCTTCCTTCTAGGTGTGATGAAGTTGTTAGACTCAACCTGGACTGGCATCCATAAACAGTCATGGAACTAATTTACCACTTGTTTCAATTATTTAAGTGCTGTGATGAAAGGTTTAGTAAGTTGTGAACTCCAAGTGTCTAAGACTGAGCTCAAAATCATAAGCTGAATAATAGCAAGGTGGAGACTTAGAGAGAATTAGGGTAGAAATTAGGCCTGGACCTTTCAATTGTGAAAGATTATGCAGTCGTGTATATTTGTACAGTTATAGAAAAGTGCAGTAGTAGTATTAGGAATGATGGGACGGTCATAACGGGAGAGCAGAATAAGGAGAAAACAGACCACTGTTGAATCTATTGGAATTAAAATGATCACTGGTGTCAAATTAAAGAGATAATCGCACATGGCCTGCATTCTGTCCACTGGCTTAAGTCAAGCTTATGTCTGAAATGTTTTATTTGCAGTGCTGTACTGAGTATAGTTATTGAAGCCCATGCTCACATGAAACACTGCAACAGTACTGAATTGTATTTTACATGTTCGCTGATCTTATGCCATTAATGTGTGTGATGTTGACTGACAAAACACAGATCATGTACATAAACACAGGACACAAGCTGTCTTAAAGCAAGCCACCATTAGTGGTGAGCGGGGAAACTTGGAACAGGGAGACTTGGGACAGTTTGTATTCCCTGAAATTAATTTCAACCAATCAGGTTTTAGATTACATCAGAAGTTAGATGTTGCCCCTTAGAGTAACCTTCCTTTGGAGCCATGAAACTGGACAGTGCAGTAAGGCTTGTGCAGTTCAATATATATTTTGTCAACCAAAACTTGTACAACCCTGATTCCAAAAAAGTTGGGACAAAGTACAAATTGTAAATAAAAACGGAATGCAAAAATTTACAAATCTCAAAAACTGATATTGTATTCACAATAGAACATAGACAACATATCAAATGTCGAAAGTGAGACATTTTGAAATTTCATGCCAAATATTGGCTCATTTGAAATTTCATGACAGCAACGCATCTCAAAAAAGTTGGGACGGGGCAATAAGAGGCTGGAAAAGTTAAAGGTACTAAAAAGGAACAACTGGAGGACCAAATTGCAACTCATTAGGTCAATTGGCAATAGGTCATTAACATGACTTGGTATAAAAAGAGCATCTTGGCGTGGCAGCAGCTCTCAGAAGTAAAGATGGGAAGAGGATCACCAATCCCCCTAATTCTGCACCGACAAATAGTGGAGCAATATCAGAAAGGAGTTCGACAGTGTAAAATTGCAAAGTGTTTGAACATATCATCATCTACAGTGCATAATATCGTCAAAAGATTCAGAGAATCTGGAAGAATCTCTGTGCGTAAGGGTCAAGGCCGGAAAACCATACTGGGTGCCTGTGATCTCCGGGCCCTTAGACGGCACTGCATCACATACAGGCATGCTTCTGTATTGGAAATCACAAAATGGGCTCAGGAATATTTCCAGAGAGCATTATCTGTGAACACAATTCACCGTGCCATCCGCCGTTGCCAGCTAAAACTCTATAGTTCAAAGAAGAAGCCATATCTAAACACGATCCAGAAGCGCAGACGTCTTCTCTGGGCCAAGGCTCATTTACAATGGACTGTGGCAAAGTGGAAAACTGTTCTGTGGTCAGACGAATCAAAATTTGAAGTTCTTTATGGAAATCAGGGACGCCGTGTCATTCGGACTAAAGAGGAGAAGGACGACCCAAGTTGTTATCAGCGCTCAGTTCAGAAGCCTGCATCTCTGATGGTATGGGGTTGCATTAGTGCGTGTGGCATGGGCAGCTTACACATCTGGAAAGACACCATCAATGCTGAAAGGTATATCCAGGTTCTAGAGCAACATATGCTCCCATCCAGACGACGTCTCTTTCAGGGAAGACCTTGCATTTTCCAACATGACAATGCCAAACCACATACTGCATCAATTACAGCATCATGGCTGCGTAGAAGAAGGGTCCGGGTACTGAACTGGCCAGCCTGCAGTCCAGATCTTTCACCCATAGAAAACATTTGGCGCATCATAAAACGGAAGATACGACAAAAAAGGCCTAAGACAGTTGAGCAACTAGAATCCTACATTAGACAAGAATGGGTTAACATTCCTATCCCTAAACTTGAGCAACTTGTCTCCTCAGTCCCGAGACGTTTACAGACTGTTGTAAAGAGAAAAGGGGATGTCTCACAGTGGTAAACATGGCCTTGTCCCAACTTTTTTGAGATGTGTTGTTGTCAAGAAATTTAAAATCACCTAATTTTTCTCTTTAAATGATACATTTTCTCAGTTTAAACATTTGATATGTCATCTATGTTCTATTCTGAATAAAATATGGAATTTTGAAACTTCCACATCATTGCATTCCGTTTTTATTTACAATTTGTACTTTATCCCAGGGCGGCACGGTGGTGTAGTGGTTAGCGCTGTCGCCTCACAGCAAGAAGGTCCGGGTTCGAGCCCCGTGGCCGGCGAGGGCCTTTCTGTGTGGAGTTTGCATGTTCTCCCTGTGTCCGCGTGGGTTTCCTCCGGGTGCTCTGGTTTCCCCCCACAGTCCAAAGACATACAGGTTAGGTTAACTGGTGACTCTAAATTGACCGTAGGTGTGAATGGTTGTCTGTGTCTATGTGTCAGCCCTGTGATGACCTGGTGACTTGTCCAGGGTGTACCCCGCCTTTCGCCCATAGTCAGCTAGTATTATTTATTAATTTTATATTCTGGGGAAAAAATAGAAGGATTTTTTTTTTCAAAATGGCCAGATGGGGAGAGTTGGGACAGGTTCGGTTCCAGGTTTTTTTTTCTTGTGGTTTACAAATATAAAATTGTTTAAAAATGTTTGTTAAAATATGTGAAGGTACCTGCATGAGGATTAAACTTATTTCATTCCTTCTTAAGAATGGAACTATTTTGTTTCGTCAGGTTTTGGGTAAACTGACATTTTTCTCTAACTGTACTGTTCATACAATTCATATGTTACAAGTGTTGATAATAAATAAAAATTAAACATGTAGGCTTAGGTATTTTATTTTTGTTCCATGTCTCCCCACTATGTCCCAAGTCTCCCCACATAATGTCCCATGTCTCCCCTCAATGTCTCATGTCTCCCTGCAAAACATAATGACAGAAAAAGTGAAGCCTGAAGGACAATAAATGTGACAAGCTGAGAAACTAATGTTGTGGTAAGAGGGTATAGTAAATACTCTCTGATGCAACATGACTATGACTGTGACTGATACCTGCAAAGAATTTCACACAATCTACAAAAGCTGGCAACTTGTCCCAAGTCTCCCTGCTCTCCCCTACACCTCTGGTGTTTTGCAGAACATGTCATCAAATGATCACAAAGTGTCAACTTGGTAACTGTGAGGTGAGCCGATCAGTATCAGGTATCTCAATGCTTCAAGCTCTGAGTATTGGTATTGTGTTAAACTGGGGAAAATTAGATTTCATTGCTATTTATTCACATTCCAACTGATGGAACCAAGACAGAACTGTGAAAAGCTAAACTTAAAATTCTACTGTCCAGTGTATACAAAGTGCCTTTGTATAACATGCATACAATTTTTTTTGACGGGTTTTGCATCATTTGTGTCTTGCATTAAATCAGGGTCCATTTTGATAAGTGGTGCAGACTTATTATATGTATAAAGAGAGGAAGATGACCTATTTTTAATAGTGGCACTATCAGGTCTGGCCAGTAGACTAGCACAGCTCCCTCTCCTGCCTCCACATTACACTGAAACTTTAGCAGCTGATCACTGATCCACACAGTCACACTTCAGCTGGCACAAATTAAATGCAAAAACAGGACTCTTTGCTGTAGGAAATATGGCAATGCTTTAACTGCATAGCATTTATATACCTTTACTTGCCTTTCTTGATTACAGACAGGCTTCATGATTTACAGCAACTCATATAGGTGACAAGCCATCTCTGAAGTTTAACCTAATTTCAGACCAAACCCAAAATATATGCTGGTGATGAAAGGCATGTCTTGAAATATCTTTCTTTTTCCAAGGCCTAAAGCATCGAGTGACAATGTTTGTGATTAAATGCATTACCATTAATGAGTAAAAGAGCATATAGGACGTGTCGCTGCTAAAGGCCATGGTTTCCTGACATGGTTTAACTGTCGACACTGGTTCAATGAAATAACATGATGACAAACGGTCACTGATGAAAGCAATGATGGGTACAATAAGAGGGGGAGGCAGTGCAGAAGGAAAAGGAGGAGGAGGAGGAGGAGGAAGAGTAACTGGCACACTCACTAGATATAAGTAGCCTATTTAAAAACAAATAAACCTACCTTTTGTTAAATACATCATCGGAAGTTCAGTCGTGTCTCTCTTGCTCTAGTAATACTGATGACGATGATGAGGAGGAGGAGGAGTAGGATGATGATGATGATGGAGATGTATGCCTAGCCGATGCTCGGAGCTCAGAGCTTTCTGCGTGTAGGCTGCTACTGTTATCCTTGCCAAACATCCGCTCTGATTCTGCTTCTTCTGCACCTCCGGAGAAAAAAAGGGCACGACTACCGAGCCCGATCCGTAATGCGATCATTGTTCACCGAGATGCTGTGAACAGTTCACTGGCGAGTAAACGGAGAGGATCAGCATCAGCAGCATCCGAGAGTGCGGAGGAGGAGGAGGAGGAGGAGAAGGAGGAGGAGGAGGGGGGCATTGTGTGCCTGCTCGGCTCAGTGTGAGGATGAGGGATGAGGGATGAGGGCTTCCCCGACAATCACTCTGGGGACTCCGTGTGTCCAACTGAGCTTTAAAACAGAGTCCAGCTGCTCAAAAATAACAAACAGCTGTCAGCAGGATGAAGACTGCACCTGGTAAACACACACACACACATACACACACACACATCACTGCATGTCGAGCAGATTGTGTTGTTAAAGGTGCATATCTCAGTAAGCTCAAGTCCTTCAAAACACGCTACACCTCAGTGAAATGTGAGAAGTCGAGCTGCGTATCTTCAGTCCTTTTCTCTCTCTCTCTCTCTCTCTCTCTCTCTCTCTCTCCCTCCCTTGCTTTCCAGTGGGAAAAGCATGATGACAGCCACTTCTCTATGCCAATTGGTGTAGCTGTTTGTCATTCAGTCACTATCACTACTCCATGGATAAAAGACATATCAACCTATCAGTCCATCACGTGGAAGAGGTCGTGATTCAACTGACATCACACAAAGAAATTCTTCTGTAATTATTTATAAATGGTTAATGGCTTGTCAGTGTGTATGTGTGCGCTAGGACCAAATGTCCCCATAAGGATAGTAAAATCTGACAATTTAGACCTTGTGGGGACATTTGGATGGTCCCCAAAAGAAATTGTTGTTGTTGAACAAAAAAAAAGAGCCAAAAAGTTTCCTTTTCATTACTGAGGTTACAATGGTGCTTGAAAGTTTGTGAGCCCTTCAGAATTTTCTATATTTCTGCATAAATATGACCTAAAACATCATCAGATTTTCACACAAGTCCTAAAAATAGATAAAGAGAACCCAGTTAAACAAATGAGACAAAAATATTATACTTGGTCATTTATTTATTGAGGAAAATGATCCAATATTACATATCTGTGAGTGGCAAAAGTATGTGAACCTCTAGGATTAGCAGTTAATTTGAAGGTGAAATTAGTCAGGTGTTTTCAATCAATAGGATGACAATCAGGTGTGAGTGGGCATCCTGTTTTATTTAAAGAACAGGGATCTATCAAAGTCTGATCTTCACAACACATGTTTGTGGAAGTGTATCATGGCACGAACAAAGGAGATTTCTGAGGACCTCAGAAAAAGCGTCGTTGATGCTCATCAGGCTGGAAAAGGTTACAAAACCATCTCTAAAGAGTTTGGACTCCACCAATCCACAGTCAGACAGATTGTGTACAAATGGAGGAAATTCAAGACCATTGTTACCCTCCCCAGGAGTGGTCGACCAACAAAGATCACTCCAAGAGCAAGGCGTGTAATAGTCGCCGAGGTCACAAAGGACCCCAGGGTAACTTCTAAGCAACTGAAGGCCTCTCTCACATTGGCTAATGTTCATGAGTCCACCATCAGGAGAACATTAAATGACAATGGTGTGCATGGCAGGGTTGCAAGGAGAAAGCCACTGCTCTCCAAAAAGAACATTGCTGCTCGTCTGCAGTTTGCTAAAGATCAAATAGACAAGCTAGAAGGCTATTGGAAAAATGTTTTGTGGACAGATGAGACCAAAATAGAACTTGTGGTTTAAATGAGAAGCGTTATGTTTGGAGAAAAGAAAACCCTGCATTCCAGCTTAAGAACCTTATCCCATCTGTGAAACATGGTGGTAGTACCATGGTTTGGGCCTGTTTTGCTGCATCTGGGCCCAGGACGGCTTGCCATCATTGATGAAACAATGAATTCTGAATTATACCAGCGAATTCTAAAGGAAAATGTTAGGATATCTGTCCATGAACTGAATCTCAAGAGAAGGTGGGTCATGCAGCAAGAAAACGACCCTAAGCACACAAGTCATTCTATCAAGAATGGTTAAAGAAGAATAAAGTGAATGTTTTGGAATGGTCAAGTCAAAGTCCTGACCTTAATCCAATCAAAATGTTGTGGAAGGACCTGAAGCGAGCAGCTCATTTGAGGAAACCCACCAACATCCCAGAGTTTAAGCTGTTCTGTACGGAGGAATGGGCTAAAATTCCTCCAAGCCGGTGTGCAGGACTGATCAGTAGTTACCGGAAACGTTTAGTTGCAGTTATTGCTGCACAAGGGGGTCACACCAGATACTGAAAGCAAAGATTCACATACTTTTGCCACTCACAGATATGTAATATTGGATCATTTTCCTCAATAAATAAATGACCAAGTATAATATTTGTGTCTCATTTGTTTAACTGGGTTCTCTTTATCTACTTTTAGGACTTGTGTGAAAATCTGATGAAGTTTTAAGTCATATTTATGCAGAAATATAGAAAATTCTAAAGGGTTCACAAATTTTCAAGCACCACTGTACGAAGGTCCTCACAAGGATAGTGAGACAAATGTGTGTGTGTGTGTGTGTGTGTGTGTGTGTGTGTGTGTGTGTGTGTGTGTAAGCACAATTAATTCAACTTCCACATGTTTACAGTAATAAAAAAAAAAGTTTAAAAAAAAGTAAAGAACAGACCTTAGGGTGACAGGGTGGCACGATGGTGCAGTTGTTAACACTGTCGCCTCACAACAAGCAAGTTCCAGGCTCGAACCTACTGTTCGACTGAAGCCTTTCTGTGTGGAGCTTGCATGTTCTCCTCATGCCCTGTTTCCCCTGGGTGCTCCAGTTTCCTCCCACAGTTCAAGGACATGCAGATTAGGACAACTGACTACTCTAAATTGCCCATAGGTGTGAATGTGAGTATACATGGCTGTCTGTCTCTCTGTGTTAGCTCCATGACCTGTCCAGGGTGTAGGCTACCCACTTTTCACCTAATGTCAACTGGAATTGGCTCCAGCTCACCCGCAACCCTCAATGTCAACTTTGTCATGGTGATTTGACAAGAAAAGTTTTTTTTAATTTTTTTTTAAAATAGTCCCAGCTTGCATTCTCTTAAGCCAGGCAAAAAATAATCTATTGTTTCTCTGTGCCTGATGTGATGCTTTCCTAAACTGTGCCTGATCCTGACACACTTCTATTGCTGTGTCTCCTGTCACACTCTCCAGACTTGCCTGATTCATCCTGATGTTCTACTTTCTGCATTTGTGCTCTGAATAGTCCCACATGGATACCCTAAATGTTTGCGCTTCCCAAAAACCTGTTTCTGCCCATTGCTCTCCCATGAATCAGTGGACACTCTCAACTGGATACTGTAGACTTGTACCTAAGAACTGTTGCTGCAATGATAATGACAATCCTGTACTCTTATTTAGAATATGCTCATACAGAACATCCTTTCAAAACACTTGGTACTGTTTGCCTTTGCTCTTCTACATCCAGGGTGGTAACCAGGATTCAATTTTTAATGAGCTTCACATTGTGGAAAGGTGTCATAGTTAATACAGTTAGGTCCATAAATATTTGGACAGAGACAACATTTTTCTAATTTTGGTTCTGTACATTACCACAATGAATTTTGAACAAAACAATTCAGATGCAGTTGAAGTTCAGACTCGTCTTGTCTCGTCTTCTTCCGCTTTATCCAGGACCGGGTCGCGGAGGCAGCAGTCTAAGCATGGAAGCCCAAACTTCCCTTTCCCCAGACACCTCGGCCAGCTCCTCGGGAAGAACACCGAGGCGTTCCCAGGCCAGCCGAGAGACATAGTCCCTTCAGCGTGTCCTGGGTCTTCCCCGGGGCCTCCTCCCGGGGGGACATGCCTGGAACACCTCCCCAGGGAGGCGTCCAGGAGGCATCCGAAAAAGATGCCCGAGCCACCTCAGCTGATTCCTCTCGATGTGGAGGAGCAGCGGCTCTACTCCGAGCTCCTCCTGAGTGACTCTGCTTCTCACCCTATCTCTAAGGGAGTGCCCAGCCACCCTGCGAAGGAAACTCATTTCGGCCGCTTGTATCTGCGATCTTGTTCTTTCGGTCATTACCCAAAGCTCATGACCATAGGTGAGAGTCGGAACGTAGATCGACCGGTAAATCGAGAGCTTCGCCTTTTGGCTCAGCTCCTTCTTCACCACAACGGACCGGTAAAGCGACCGCATCACTGCGGAGGCTGCACCGATCCGCCTGTCGATCTCATGCTCCATCCTTCCCTCACTCGTGAACAAGATCCCGAGATACTTAAACTCTTCCACTTGAGGCAGGACTTCTCCACCAACCTGGAGAGGGCAAGCCACCCTTTTCTGGTCGAGAACCATGGCCTCGGACTTGGAGGTGCTGATTCTCATCCCAGCTGCTTCACACTCGACTGCAAACCGCCCCAGTGCATGCTGAAGGTCCTGGTTTGAAGAAGCCAACAGGACAACATCATGCGCAAAAAGCAGAGATGAAATCCTGTGGTTCCCAAACAGGATTCCTTCCGGCCCCTGGCTGCGCCTAGAAATTCTGTCCATAAAAATTATGAACAGAACCGGTGACAGAGGGCAGCCCTGCCAGAGTCCAGCATGCACTGGGAACAGGTCCGACTTACTGCCGGCAATGCGAACCAGACTCCTGCTCTGTTCGTACAGGGACTGGACAGCCCTTAGCAAAGAGCCCTGAACCCCATACTCCCGAAGCACCCCCCACAGAATACCACGGCGGACATGGTCGAATGCCTTCTCCAGACCCACAAAGCACATGTGGACTGGTTGGGCAAACTCCCATGAACCCTCGAGCACCCTATGAAGGGTATAGAGCTGGTCCAGTGTTCTGCGACCAGGACGAAAACCGCATTGTTCCTCCTGGATCCAAGGTTCGACTATTGGTCGAATTCTCCTCTCCAGTACCCTGGAGTAAACCTTCCCTGGGAGGCTGAGAAGTGTGATTCCCCTATAATTGGAGCACACTCTACGGTCCCCTTTCTTAAAAAGAGGGACCACCACCCCAGTCTGCCACTCCAGAGGCACTGTCCCCGACCGCCACGCGATGTTGCAGAGGTGTGTCAACAAGACAGCCCCACAACATCCAGAGACTTGAGATACTCAGGGCGGATCTCATCCACCCCCGGTGCCTTGCCACCGAGGAGCTTGCAAACCACCTCAGTGACTTCGGCTTGGGTAATGGACGAGTCCACCTCTGAGTCATCAGCCTCAGTCTCCTCAATGGAAGACATGATGGTGGGATTGAGGAGATCCTCAAAGTATTCCTTCCACTGCCCAACAATGTCCCCAGTCGAGGTCAACAGCTCCCCACCCGCACTGTAAACAGTGTTGGCAGAGTACTGCTTCCCCCTCCTGAGGCGCCGGACGGTTTGCCAGAATTTCTTCAAGGCTGACCGATAGTCCTTCTCCATGGCCTCCCCGAACTCCTCCCAGTTCTGAGTTTTTGCCTCCACAACTGCCCGAGCTGCAGCACGCATGGCCTGCCAATACCCGTCAGCTGCCTCAGGAGTCCCGGAGGTCAACATGGCCTGATAGGACTCCTTCTTCAGCTTGACGGCATCCCTTACTTCCAGTGTCCACCACCGGGTTCGGGGATTGCCGCCACGACAGGCACCGGAGACCTTGCGGCCACAGCTCCGAACAGCTGCGTCCACAATGGAGGTAGAGAACATGGTCCACTCAGACTCAATGTCCCCCGCCTCCCTCGGAAGCTGGGAAAAGCTCTCCCGGAGGTGGGAGTTAAAGAACTCCCCAACAGAGTGCTCGGCCAGACGTTCCCAGCAGACCCTCACCATACGTTTGGGCCTGCCAGGTCTGTCCAGCTTCCTCCTCCGCCAGCGGATCCAACTCACCACCAGGTGGTGATCAGTTGACAGCTCAGCCCCTCTCTTCACCCGAGTGTCCAAGACATAGGGCCGGAGATCAGATGAAATGACTACAAAGTCTATCATCGACCTCCGACCTAAGGTGTCCTGGTGCCATGTGCACTTATGGACACCCCTATGCTTGAACATGGTGTTTGTTATGGACAAACCATGACTAGCACAGAAGTCCAATAACAAAACACCACTCGGGTTCAGATCGGGGAGGCCGTTCCTCCCAACCATGCCCCTCCAGGTGTCACTGTCATCGCCCACATGAGCATTGAAGTCCCCCAGTAACACAATGGAGTCCCCAGTCTGAGCACCCCTCAGTACCTCTCCCAGGGACTCCAAGAAGGCCGGATACTCTATACTGCTATTTGGCCCGTAGGCACAAACAACAGCAAGAGCCCTCTCCCCAATCTGAAGACGCAGAGAGGCGACCCTCTCGTTCACTGGGGTAAACTCCAACACATGGCGGCTGAGCTGGGGAGCTATAAGCAAGCCCACACCAGCCCACCGCCGCTCACCATGGGCGACTCCAGAGAAGTGGAGAGTCCAGCCCCTCTCGAGGAGCTGGGTTCCAGAGCCCAAGCTGTGCATGGAGGTGAGCCTGACTATCTCTAGCCGGTACCTCTCAACCTCCTGCACAAGCTCAGGCTCTTTCCCCCCCAGCGAAGTGACATTCCATGTCCCAACAGCTAGCCGCTGTGTCCGGGGATCAGGTCGTCGAGGCCCCTGCCTTCGACTGCCACCCAATCCACACTGCACCAGTCCCCTACTGCTACCTCTGTGGGTGGTGAACCCACAGGAGGTCGGGCCCACGTCACCTCTTCGGGCTAAGCCCGGCCGGGCCCCATGGGCAAAGGCCCGGCCACCAAGCGCTCGCATACGAGCCCCAACCCCAGGCCTGGCTCCAGGGTGGGGCCCCAGCTGCGCCATACCGGGCGACGTCACGGTCCTCGATGGTTTCTCCATAAGGGTTTTGGTGAACTGCTCTTGGTCTGGCCTGTCACCTAGGACCTGTCTGCCTTGGGAAACCCTGACAGGGGCATAATGCCCCCGACAACATAGCTCCTAGGATCATTCAAGCACACAAACCCCTCCACCACAATAAGGTGGCAGTTCTAGGAGGGGGTTCTCCTAGACAAGTTCAGACTTTCAGGTTTAATTCAGTGGGTTGAACAAAATGATTGCATAAAAATGTGAGGAACTAAAGCATTTTTTAAACACAATCCCTTCATTTCAGGGGCTCAAAAGTAATCTCATATCATCTCTAGCCGCTTTATTCTGTTCTACAGGGTCGCAGGCAAGCTGGAGCCTATCCCAGCTGACTACGGGTGAAAGGCGGGGTACACCCTGGACAAGTCGCCAGGTCATCACAGGGCTGACACATAGACACAGACAACCATTCACACTCACATTCACACCTACGGTCAATTTAGAGTCACCAGTTAACCTAACCTGCATGTCTTTGGACTGTGGGGGAAACCGGAGCACCCGGAGGAAACCCACGCGGACACGGGGAGAACATGCAAACTCCACACAGAAAGGCCCTCGCCGGCCACGGGGCTCGAACCCGGACCTTCTTGCTGTGAGGCGACAGCGCTAACCACTACACCACCGTGCCACCTCAAAAGTAATTGGACAAATTAAATAATTTTAAATAAAATGTTCATTTCTAATACTTATTTGAAAACCCTTTGTTGGCAATGACTGCCTGAAGTCTTGAACTCATGGAAATCACCAGACGCTGTGTTTCCTCCTTTTTAATGCTCTGCCAGGCCTTTACTGCAGCGGTTTTCAGTTGCTGTTTGTTTGTGGGCCTTTCTGTCTGAAGTTTAGTCTTTAACAAGTGAAATGCATGCTAAATTGGGTTGAGATCAGGTGACTGACTTGGCCGTTCAAGAATATTCCACTTCTTTGCTTTAATAAACTCCTGGGTTGCTTTGGCTTTATGTTTTGGGTCATTGTCCTTCTGTATTATGAAACGCCGACCAATCAGTTTGGCTGCATTTGGCTGGATTTGAGCACGCAGTATGTCTCTGAATACCTCAGAATTCATCCGGCTGCTTCTGTCCTGTGTCACATCATCAATAAACACTAGTGACCCAGTGCCACTGGCAGCCATGCATGCCCAAGCCATCACATTGCCTCCACCGTGTTTTACAGATGATGTGGTATGCTTTGGATCATGAGCTGTACCACGCCTTCGCCATACTTTTTTCTTACCATCATTCTGATAGAGGTTGATCTTGGTTTCATCTGTCCAAAGAATGTTCTTCCAGAACTGTGCTGGCTTTTTTAGATGTTTGTTTTTTAGCAAAGTCCAATCTAGCCTTTTTATTCTTGAGGCTTATGAGTGGCTTGCACCGTGCAGTAAACCCTCTGTATTTACTTTCATGCAGTCTTCTCTTTATGGTAGATTTGGATATTGATACACCTACTTCCTGGAGAGTGTTGTTCACTTGGTTGGCTGTTGTGAAGGGGTTTCTCTTCACCATGGAAATTATTCTGCGATCATCCACCACTGTTGTCTTCTGTGGGCATCCAGGTCTTTTTGCATTGATGAGTTCACCAGTGCTTTCTTTCTTTCTCAGGATGTACCAAACTGTAGATTTTGCCACTCCTAATATTGTAGCAATTTCTTGGATGGGTTTTTTCTGTTTTTGCAGCTTAAGGATGGCTTGTTTCACCTGCATGGAGAGCTCCTTTGACCGAATGTTTTCTTCACAGCAAAATCAAAACCACACTTCAAATCAACTCCAGGCCTTTAATCTGCTTAACTGAGAATGACATAACGAAGGAATTGCCCGCACCTGCCCATGAAATAGCCTTTGAGTCTGTTCTGACTCAAGTTAGATGATTTAATTGTGAACTATACAATTACTTTTGGTCCCTTTAAAAACAGGGTGGCACATGTTAAGGAGCTGAAACTCCTAAACCCTTCATCCAATTTTAATGTGGATACCCTCAAATGAAAGCTGAAAGTCTGGACTTTATGTCCATGTCCATTATATAACTGTAACTTGAATATGTTTCAGTAAACAGGTAAAAAAAGAAAATTTGTGTCAGTGTCCAAATATATATGAACCTAACTGTATATCACAATGTCAAAAATGTAATACATGACATCACTAGCTCATTTGAATTCCTGTTATCTTTCCATTCTGTTCTGACTCAAGTTAGATGATTTAATTGTGAACTATACAGTAGATATAAATGTACCATAGCATAATACCTGACTGGACTGATCTTCAGTGATAGTGGTGATAACTAATGATAAATAGTAACGTCAAGTCAATTTTAACCAGGGCTTTGAACCAGAATTTTTTTCCTATTGGTTCGTTCCGAACAGAAACAGAATTTTAACGTTTCCGGTTTTGGGTTCCACCATTAAATAGACGTTCCCGAACCGGTTAGAACAAAAAAATTTCATTCCCGGAACGGTTAATTATGTTCCCTGTCAGCTGTTTAACAAATGGCTATAAAATTATGTCTCTGTCTCATCCAGCTTAAGCCAAATGTAGGCTAATTCTATTACAACCTTCATTAAATAAGACAAGAAATAATTCAAAACAATTATTATTTCAAATGTTGGCAATTTGGATTCTCAGTATGTCTTCCCATCTACACAAACAGAAAAAGTGCCAAAAATGAAAGATAATTCGTTTAGTGTGTTACCAAAGGCTAGTCAGGCCCTATGCATTGATACGCTAACAGAGGTTAACGTCATTTAATGTTCGCGAGCCTCTCATTAACGTGGACAAATATATTGATATCGTGTTTGAAATTGACGTTTTTGAATAACGATAGACTGCAATATTTACCTCTTATTTAAGATGTGGAGACGTGATAGTAGTCCACCTTCCCGCTCTCTCCATTCAGTCAGCGAACGTCACACAGGAAGTGAACCCCAGCGGGTTATAGAAACTTGTGCAGGAGAAGAATGACTTTTTTATTTGTAGGCTACGGAAACTTTGAGGAACGAAATAAAAACCGGTATTAACCGGTTACCATTATTTTTAATAAGCGTTTCTGTTCTGGAACATAAAAAATAATAAAGTTTCTGGTTTCATTTCTGTTCCATGTGAAATAGAAAAAGTTCCCGGTTTTCGTTTTCGTTCCTTGAACCGGTTCAAAGCCCTGATTTTAACTGTATAGTGCTTTTAATGAGATATTGTTGCAAAGTAACTTTACAGAAATATATAAATTTCGGATATAAATTCTAAACATAGAAATTCATAAATTTATCCCCAGTGAGCAAGCCTGAAGTGACGGTGGCAAATAAAAACTCCCTGAGACAACATGAAGAGAAACCTTGAGAGGAACCAGACTCGAAAGGGAATCCATCCTCATCTGGGTGATAACAGATAGCATGATTATAAATAACTTGCTTCCATAAATATGCCCTATATGATCAAAAAGCGTAATTGTGTTTCCAGGAAATTCCTTATAGTTGTGAAATGAAGTCTATAAACTTTTCAATAATGGAGACTTGAGTGAAAAACTGTTCATGGCAACTGCAGTCATAAAGTTATCATGGCAACTGTAGTCCTAAGCCCTCATAGCTAAACTGTTTGCATTAAGTGTCCATAACCATCTTCTAAGTGTATCTTTAGGCTGTCCATTTGGGGCCATCCTCCATAAGAGCGAAGCAATGAGATCCTCAGTCAGAAGTAGGGCATCAGGATAGATCAGGGGCTGTACCTATGGGCCATCTTTGCAGGAGCGAAGCGATGAGAACTTCAGCCAGAAGTAGGGCATCAGGATATATCAGGAAGGTCCAGAGAGCAGGAGAGGCCAGCATCACTGGTACGGTATCTCAGGAGTGACGTGTAACTCAACAGAGAGAGAGAGAGAGAAAGAGAGAGAACACAGATTGTTGGGTATGCCCGTTGTCACCTAATGGTTAAGAACAGTGTACAATGTATGCTGAGTCCAAGCAGGGACTCTGGTAAGACTAAATATGACAGCATAACTAAAAGTAAGAGCCAGAAGGCAACACAGAGATGAGGGAGCCTTGGGACATAAAGCAGCCAGCCACTCAACCATCAACAAACCTGAGTGAACGTGGAGGGTGACAGCATCCATGCATCCCAGTTTATCAAAACACTCTATGCCTGAGAATCTTCCAGATCTGCTCCTTTACCAAATAAAAAGTTATTAACAAAAGGCTTGATGAAACAAATGTTTTAAGCCTAGACTTAAACACTGAGACTGTGTTTGAGTCCCAAACACTACCTGGAAGGCTGTTCAATAACTGTAGTGCTTTGTAAGAGAAGGCTCTGCCCCCTGCTGAAGCCTTCACTATTTGAGGTACCAACAGATAGTCTGCAACTTTTGATCTAAGTAGGTATGACGGATCATAAACGTCCAGAAGTTCACTCAGGTACTGTGGTGTGAGACCATTTGGTGCTTTATAGGTAAATAGTAGTATTTTATAATCAATGCAAAATTTGATTGTGAGCCAAGGAAGTGTGGATAAGATAGGGGTGAGATGGTCATAGCTTCTGGTTATGACCAGCACCTACTGGAACATCTAAACAGTATGGCATTACAATAATCCAACCTAGAGGTAACAAAGGCATGAACAAGTTTTTCTGCAACATGTAATGACATTATGATTTCTTATCGTAGCAATATTTCTGAGATGAAAGAAGGCTATCCTAGTAATATTATCTACATGAGTTTCAAATGAAAGACTGGAATCAATAATCACACCAAGGTCTTTTACTGCTGCACATGGTGAAACAGGAAGGCCATCCTATTACTTTATCAGAAAGCTTACTTCTACACTTACAGGCCACTTTATTAGGAACACCCACCCGCCTGCTGTTTGATGCAGTTCTCTAATCAGCCGATCCCTTGACAGCAGCACAATGCATAAAATCATGCAGATACAAATCAAGAGCTTCAGTTAATGTTCACTTCAACCATCAGAATGGGAAAAATTGTGATCTCTGTGACTTTCACTGTGGCATGGGTGTTACTGCCAGATGGACTGGTTTGAGTATTTTAGAAACTGCTGATCTCCTGAGGTTTTCACACACAACAAACAGGCTCTAGAGTTTACTCAGAATGGTGGAAAAAACAAAAAACACTGAGTGAGCGACAGTTCTGTGGGTGGAAACGTCTTGTTGATAAGAGAGGTCAGAGGAAAATGTTCAGATTGGTTTGAGGTGCCAGGAAGTATGTAGCAACTCATATGATCACTTTTTACAACCGTGGTGAGCAGAAAAGCATTTCAGCATGCAACAGCAGAAGACCACACTGGATTCCACTCCTGCCAGCCAAGAACAGGAATCTTAGAATCAAAAAGAGGTTCCTATTAAAGTGGCCAGAGAGTGTAGCTGCATATGTCAAGGTCATTTTTTTTTTTTTTTAAATCAGGAGTCTGATAACTGCTTGTTGAAAGAATTTAGTTACATAGCCAGTGCTAAGGGAAGAATTGATTATTTTTAAAAGAGTTTTGATTGCTTACCCGTTTGAAGAATTGCATAGGTAAGTGATCGAGTACACACATTGAAGATTTTGATGAGAAAATTAATGAAATTAGTTCAGTCTTTCTAAGGGGGAAAACATTCTAATCATTGATATGATATAGTTATATTGTTATCTATAGGGTTAGTTTTCAAATTGTCTGGCTTTAAATTAATAGTCTTATTATTTGCCTGATATTTTCAATTTTGGTGGCACGGTGGTGTAGTGGTTAGTGTTGTCGCCTCACAGCAAGAAGGTCCTGGGTTTGAGCCCCGGGGCCGGCGAGGGCCTTTCTGTGTGGAGTTTGCATGTTCTCCCCATGTCCACGTGGGTTTCCTCCGGGTGCTCCGGTTTCCCCCACAGTCCAAAGACATGCAGGTTAGGTTACCTGGTGACTCTAAATTGACCATAGGTGTGAATGTGAGTGTGAATGGTTGTCTGTGTCTATGTGTCAGCCCTGTGATGACCTGGCGACTTGTCCAGGGTGTACCCCGCCTTTCGCCCATAGTCAGCTGGGATAGGCTCCAGCTTGCCTGCGACCCTGTAGAAGGATAAAGCGGCTAGAGATAATGAGATGAGAATGAGATTTTCAATTTTGCCAGTGAGAAAAAACCCCCATAACATCATTTCTACTACATATTGAAGATGTGTAGGTTTCTGTGGTGGTCTTATTCCTAATTAATTTTGCTACAGTATCATATAAGAATCTAGGATTATTTTTGTTATCTTCTATTAGGATGGAGAGATACATTGATTGAGTAGCAATACGAGTTTTTCTGAACTTCAAAAGGCTGTCCTTCCATTCTAATTGGAATACTACCAATTTTGTTTGATGCCATTTCTGTTCCAATTTTCGAGTGGCCTGTTTTAAGATGCATGTATAATCATTATACCAGGGTGCTAGTTTTTCTCTCTAATTATTTGTATTTTAAGTGGAGCTACATTATCTATATCACAGAAAGTTGACTCTAAGCATTCAGTTGCCTGATCAAGTTCTGTGGGGTCTGACGGTGATCCAATCAATAATGATAACTCTGGGAAATTATTGATAAAACTTTGTGCTTTGTGTGTGTGTTGACCTGAATGTACATTTGATGCAGTAGGGTGGCAACGTGCCTATATTATTATTGATGAGACATACAACCCCGATTCCAAAAAAGTTGGGACAAAGTCTCATCTCATCTCATCTCATTATCTGTAGCCGCTTTATCCTTCTACAGGGTCGCAGGCAAGCTGGAGCCTATCCCAGCTGACTACGGGTGAAAGGCGGGGTACACCCTGGACAAGTCGCCAGGTCATCACAGGGCTGACACATAGACACAGACAACCATTCACACTCACATTCACACCTACGGTCAATTTAGAGTTGGGACAAAGTACAAATTGTAAATAAAATCGGAATGCAATAATTTACAAATCTCAAAAACTGGGCCCTGTACTACGAAGCGGGTTTTCTGGCTTACCAGGGTAACTTCGAGAGTAACTTGATTACGTGCAGCGTAACTTCCCGATTAACCCATACTATGAAAGCTGGCTATGTTCAAACCGAGGTATGCTGCCATGGCAACTTACGCTGCATCTCAAACCTGCTCGTCTCAGGTTATGTTCTTGGTTAACCCGAGGTTTCCGATTAACCACACCCTTTTTAAACACCACCTCTCCACTGACATTTCCTCTAGAGACAATGCCAGCGTACCTGGATGACCTGTGCGATATCGGAGCGCAGATTAGAGATGGGATTTATGGCTCTTTGATGGGATCCGCATCTTTGTGATCCGTTCTTTGAAAAGAGCCGTTCAAAAGACTGGCTCATTTGGCTCTTTTTAAATATTTATTCAGTTTTAAGAAGACAGCGTCTAAAGAAGCCAGATCCCTCTGCTTAGACAGTGACATCAATATTTCTGGACATACCTTTTATATAAAGCAACCTAGACTTACATTATTGTAACCCCTAAACGCTCATAAATAACCATTAAAAAACAATGAGGGCTTCAATGAATGTCCATGCAGAACGGCTTTTCTGTAAAAAAAAAAAAAGAACCCACTCAAGAACATAGTTACCAAGAACGCAAGAATATTTTATAGAAAAACACTTGTTTTACAAAAATATTTAAGTCTGAGAAACAAAATAGATACAACTACAATAAATATAACACAAGAACTAGTTATCACACAAGAACATTTTAATAGAAAAAACCAAACTTTCTATATTAAAAATATTGAAATTGTAATAAAAATAGATACAACTAAATAGTCAGATAAATAGATAAAGTTATAACAAGAACACAAGATTTTTTAATAGGAAAAAACAAACTATTAATGCAAAAAATATATTATTATTAGAAAAATAGATACAACTAGACAAACAGATAAATAAATAAAATACACAAAAATAGAACAAACAAAATGACGATAGAATAAATTAAATGAACGTCCGTGCAAAGTAGTTTTCCCACAATATTATCATTAATATCACACAACAACATTATAAACTATATACAAAACAATTTGAACTATTAGGCAAACAGATAAAACTTGAATAAATAAAAGGCAAATGAATGCTTGCTTGCACGCGCGCACACACACCATTATGAATGATGTTTTTATATTTCATTTTCACCTGTTGCCAGGTGCGTTTGGCACTGCTGTTGCCTCTGAAATGTTCACAGGACATACACCAACTTAGTCAAAGGGACTGAACAGTCAGTCATCCTAATTCATGTGACTCTGTGCACATATCAGCTTAAGTAGGCTACTCCATGAATTCACCATACCAAATTTTATTCAGGATTTTTTGGACATTAAACAAGCTATATATGACTGGGGCCACGTCGAAGGACCATTTTCTGTGACTTGTGATTGATCATGAAGTTTTCTCTCATCCTATACTTCTGTTCTGGAACATGTAGAGGGGAGAATGTACTTACGCATTTACCAGATCGGAAATTCGTTGCCAACATGCTTGCCACTCCTTATTGGCAGCCGCTGTGTTAGATTTTGCTCTTAATGTTGTTTTGAACTGCTCGTAGCTTTGCATTATGACAGCGCATTCTTCCTCCGTGAAGTACGGCGACCGTGCCATTGTGAACAGTGGGGATTTGCGCTGATAACCTCCCCTTTAACGTGAACGCGCATTAACCCTGATTAGGTTAAACCAGGCTCAACAAAGCAACTTCATAACTGGCGTCGTAGTACCGTTTAACCCCAAACAAGATAACCAGGTTTTGTCAACCCCGGTTTAGCGGGGGAACCCTGGGTTACTTCTGGGTAGGTTAACCTCCGTTCGTAGTACAGGGCCCTGATATTGTATTCACAATAGAACATAGACAACATATCAAATGTCGAAAGTGAGACATTTTGAAATTTCATGCCAAATATTGGCTCATTTAAAATTTCATGACAGCAACACATCTCAAAAAAGTTGGGACAGGAGCAATAAGAGGCTGGAAAAGTTAAAGGTACAAAAAAGGAACAGCTGGAGGACCAAATTGCAACTCATTAGGTCAATTGGCAATAGGTCATTAACATGACTAGGTATAAAAAGAGCATCTTGGAGTGGCAGCAGCTCTCAGAATTAAAGCTGGGAAGAGGATCACCAATCCCCCTAATTCTGCGCCGACAAATAGTGGAGCAATATCAGAAAGGAGTTCGACAGTGTAAAATTGCAAAGAGTTTGAACATATCATCATCTACAGTGCATAATATCATCAAAAGATTCAGAGAATCTGGAAGAATCTCTGTGCGTAAGGGTCAAGGCCGGAAAACCATACTGGGTGCCCGTGATCTTCGGGCCCTTAGATGGCACTGCATCACATACAGGCATGCTTCTGTATTGGAAATCACAAAATGGGCTCAGGAATATTTCCAGAGAACATTATCTGTGAACACAATAAACCGTGCCATCCGCCGTTGCCAGCTAAAACTCTATAGTTCAAAGAAGAAGCCGTATCTAAACATGATCCAGAAGCGCAGACATCTTCTCTGGGCCAAGGCTCATTTAAAATGGACTGTGGCAAACTGGAAAACTGTTCTGTGGTCAGACGAATCAAAATTTGAAGTTCTTTATGGAAATCAGGGACGCCGTGTCATTCGGACTAAAGAGGAGAAGGACGACCCAAGTTGTTATCAGTGCTCAGTTCAGAAGCCTGCATCTCTGATGGTATGGGGTTGCATTAGTGCGTGTGGCATGGGCAGCTTATACATCTGGAAAGACACCATCAATGCTGAAAGGTATATCCAGGTTCTAGAGCAACATATGCTCCCATCCAGACGACGTCTCTTTCAGGGAAGACCTTGCATTTTCCAACATGACAATGCCAAACCACATACTGCATCAATTACAGCATCATGGCTGCGTAGAAGAAGGGTCCGGGTACTGAACTGGCCAGCCTGCAGTCCAGATCTTTCACCCATAGAAAACATTTGGCGCATCATAAAACGGAAGATATGACAAAAAAGACCTAAGACAGTTGAGCAACTAGAATCCTACATTAGACAAAAATGGGTTAACATTCCTATCCCTAAACTTGAGCAACTTGTCTCCTCAGTCCCCAGATGTTTACAGACTGTTGTAAAGAGAAAAGGGGATGTCTCACAGTGGTAAACATGGCCTTGTCCCAACTTTTTTGAGCTGTGTTGTTGTCATGAAATTTAAAATCACCTATTTTTTCTCTTTAAATGATACATTTTCTCAGTTTAAACATTTGATATGTCATCTATGTTCTATTCTGAATAAAATATGGAATTTTGAAACTTCCACATCATTGTATTCCATTTTTATTTGTAATTTGTACTTTGTCCCAACTTTTTTTGGAATCTGGGTTGTATTTCAAATGAGATAATATCTGATATAGCTTCAGACTGTGACAGTGTGACTACAGTGGTGCTTGAAAGTTTGTGAACTCTTTAGAATTTTCTATATTTCTGCATAAATATGACCTAAAACATCATCAGATTTTCACACAAGTCCTAGAAATAGATAAAGAGAACCCAGTTAAACAAATGAGACAAAATATTATACTTGGTCATTTATTTATTGAGGAAAATGATCAAATATAACATATGTGTGAGTGGCAAAAGTACGTGAACCTTTGCCTTCAGTATCTGGTGTGACCCCCTTGTGCAGCAATAACTGCAACTAAACATTTCCAGTAACTGTTGATCAGTCCTGCACACCGGCTTGGAGGAATTTTAGCCCATTCCTCCATACAGAACAGCTTCAACTCTGGGATGTTGGTGGGTTTCCTCACATGAATTGCTTGTAATGTTCCACAACATTTCGATTGGATTAAGGTCAGGACTTTGACTTGGCCATTCCAAAATATTAATTTTATTCTTCTTTAACCATTCTTTGGTGGAACGACTTGTGTGCTTAGGGTCATTGTCTTGGTGCATGACCCACCTTCTCTTGAGATTCAGTTCATGGACAGATGTCCTGACATTTTCCTTTAGAATTCGCTGGTATAATTCAGAATTCATTGTTCTATCAATGATGGCAAGCCGTCCTGGCCCAGATGCAGCAAAACAGACCCAAACCATGATACTATCATCACCATGTTTCCCAGATGGGATAAGGTTCTTATGCTGGAATGCAGTTGTAACCCGTAGGATGAGGGAGAGGCCTGTGCTTGTGCAGGAGCAGTCTAATTCTAAGTTCTAGGTTCTAGAGGAGACTGGTTTAGGTCAGGCTAGACCACAATCAATTACTCACCCCAACAACACACAACACTCACTGGTATAAGGATAAAAAATACAATAAATATTTATTTAGACAATAAGTTAAAGAGAATAAAAGTCATTTACTCTGTGCAAATCATCAATCATGTGCAGTGCAGTGCAGTTAGTAAAGGTGTTAATATGAAGAATAAATAACATGTCAATACTAAGAATCTATTTGTGTTTTAAACTAGTAAAGGTCTCAATATGAAGAATAAATAACCACTGTATTTATCAATAACTATTTAAAGACTTATTTAATTCCTACTAAAAATCTATTTAACTCAGTTGTGAATGGTAAACTACTTTTGTTTCCTAGGGTTTTCTATGTGATACAAGTGTACCCAAAACACTGTTAAATTGTAACTCATCTCATCTCATTATCTCTAGCTGCTTTATCCTGTTCTACAGGGTTGCAGGCAAGCTGGAGCCTGTCCCAGCTGACTATGGGTGAAAGGCGGGGTACACCCTGGACAAGTCGCTAGGTCATCACAGGGCTGACACATAGACACAGACAACCATTCACACTCACATTCACACCTACGGTCAATTTAGAGTCACCAGTTAACCTAACCTGCATGTCTTTGGACTGTGGGGGAAACCGGAGCACCTGGAGGAAACCCACGCAGACAAGGGGAGAACATGCAAACTCCGCACAGAAAGGCCCTCGCCGGCCATGGGGCTTGAACCCGGACCTTCTTGCTGTGACTTTTGCGTTGACTTTTCTATAGTCCACACAGAACCGGACTGACCCGTCGGCCTTGGGAACCAAGACCACCGGGCTGCTCCAGTCACTGTGGGACTCCTTGACGATGCCCATTTCGAGCATGGCCTTGAGTTCTTCCCGAACCACCTTTTTCTTGTGTTCGGGCAGCCTGTAAGGGTGACTGCGCACTACCACCCCCAGAGGCATCTCAATGTGGTGTTCTATGAGGCGGGTACGGCTGGGCAGGAGCGAGAACACGTCCGAAAATTCAGTCTGCAACTGGGCAACCTCCGTGAGTTGGGTCGGGGAGAGGTGGTCTCCACAGGGGACCAGAGAGGTACGCGATGCCAATGTTCCCTTTGGAACCTCCAGCCCCAGTTTCACCTTCTCCGGAACCAACGACACCAATGCCCCGGGGACCTCCTCGTTCCAGAGTTTGAGCAGATTGAGGTGGTAAATCTGTAGCGCCCCGCCCCGTCCATCCACCTCACCTCATAGTCAATGTCCCCGACTCGCCGTGTGACCTCAAAGGGTCCTTGCCACTTGGCGATCAATTTGGAGCTCGACGTGGGCAAAAGTACGAGTACTTTATCTCCCAGTGCAAACTCCCTAAGGCGCGTACCCCTGTCATACAGGCGGATTTGCTGTTCTTGGGCCTGCTGCAAATTCTCCTGGGTTAGGTGAGTGAGTGTGTGGAATTTTGCGCGCAGGTTGATAACGTATTGAATTTCATTTTTGCTCGGTGAAGGTCCCTCCTCCCAATTTTCCCGCAGTACATCTAGGATGCCGCGCAGCTTACGCCCATATAATAATTCAAACGGGGAGAACCCCGTGGAGGCTTGTGGGACCTCTCACACTGCGAATAACAGGGGTTCGAGCCATTTATCCCAATTGCGTGCATCCTCGCGTACAAATTTTTTAATTATATTCTTGAGGGTGCAATTGAACCGTTCGACTAAACCGTCCGTTTGTGGGTTATAAACGCTGGTGCAGATCGGCTTAATTCCCAATAACCCATACAGTTCGCGCAGCGTGCATGACATAAACGAAGTGCCTTGATCAGTCAGAATCTTTCTGGGGATTCCGATTTGGGAAATGATGTGGAAGAGCACTTCCACAATACTATGTGCTGAGATATTGCGGAGAGGCACTGCTTTCGGGTATCGCATTGCATAGTCCACCAGAACTAAAATAAAGCGATACCCTTGTGTTGACTGATCTAATGGCCCGACGAGATCCATCCCAATTCTTTCGAATGGGGTCTCGATTAATGGTAGAGGGCGCAAAGGCACTTTTGGATTGGCCGCTGGATTTACCAACTGGCATTCGCAGCATGCCGTACACCACCTACGGACATCGCCACGAATCCCTGGCCAATAGATTCAGGCCATTATTTGGGCTAGTGTCTTATCCTGCCCAAAGTGTCCGGCCATGGGATTAAAGAGAGCTGCCTGGAATGCCAATTCCCGGCGGCTCTTTGGGATCAAAAGCTGCATGATTGGCTCCTTAGTCTGAGTGTCCTGCGTCACTCGGTATAATCTATCTTTCATAATGGAGAAATAGGGGAAGGACAGGGCAGCGTTTGGCTGGAGCGTTTGACCATTGATTACTCTCACTTGGTCAAACGCATGCCGCAGAGTCTCGTCTCGCGACTGCTTTAACGGAAAATCTGCGAGGGATTCCCCGAGAGAGGGAGGAGGAGCCTGCGGCTCCTCATTCTGATGCGGAGATGACGTAGATGGCTCTGTGACAGCTGCTCCCGCCAATGCCACACCGGGACCTCCCCCCGCTAAACTACGGCAGGACCCACTCTTCACTAAATGTGCCATTAACTCCCGAAATCCCAGCCAATCAGTCCCCAAAATTATCGAGTGGGTAAGGCGAGGATTAACCACCGCCTTTACACTAAATTTCTCCCCTCAAAATAGAATGTGGACCAACACTAAAGGGTAGTTGTGAACATCCCCATGCACACACAACACCTTCACCAACTGTGCTCCCCCCAATGCCTCGTCTTGCATCAGGCTTTCGTGGATTGAGGTCTGATTACAGCCGGAGTCCACCAAAGCCTTATACATATCCCCTTGGACACTCACCGGTACGCGATACGCTCCGGCCCGATCGAGGACGGTTCCTAGCGTGTCAGGGATCTGGACCATCGCGCCCACCCCCATTGCTGAGCACTGATGCTGGAGGTGCCCCAGTTCTCCACAGCACCAGCAAACCGGCCCGGGCTCTCTCTCTGCACTGGCGCGCTGGGGCTCACTCACCTGAGGGGGGGGAGAGACAGACACGGAAGCGGGAAATGGGAGGGCACTGCGGGTGCGGCGGGCCGGCTGGGGTGGAGCCGGCCCCTGCCTCCGTGGTGGGGGAACAGGGCGAGGACAAGACACAAGAGGGGGGTAGAGAGAGAGAGAGAGAGAAGGAGAGAGAGAGAAGAGGAGATCTGTGATCCTGCCGTGGGAACAGGCGCCAAATGATCCTCCGCCAACTCAATGGCCTGATCCAGCGACGCCAGGCAATGGCACTGGACCCACTCCGCGGTTCCGTCAGGGAGTTGTGTGATGAACTGTTCCAGTACCACCAGATCGACTATTCCCTCGGCGTTGCGGTTGTCAGCCCTCAGCCACCGCCGGCAGGCGTCCCGGAGTTGCTGGCCAAACGCGAATGGCCGGCCGACCTCCTCTAGCCATAGAGCGCGGAAATGCTGGCGTTGTTGTTCAGAGGTGCGCCCCACACGCTGGAGGATGGCCCGGCGCAGGTCTGCGTAGACCAGCCAGCTGCCGGTGGGGAGCTGTAGCGCGGCCAGCTGCGTCTCGCCCATTAGCAGGGGGAGGAGGCGCGCTGCACACTGTTCTACCGGCCAGCCCCAGGCCTCTGCTGCTTGCTCGAAGAGCACTAGGAAGGCCTCAGGGTCGTCGTGCGGGCCCATCTTCATTAGGGGGAGGGCCCACGGTGGTGGACCCCGCCGATGCGAGGAGGTGCCGGAACGCCTGACGATCTTCCTGTTGCGCCAGCACCAGGGCCTCGAACCTTTGCGCTTGCTCCTTTCGGAGGGTGACCAGCGCCTGGTGCTGGCTCTGTTGGGCCATGGTGAGGGCGTGGATCAGGTCCGTGAAGGGGGAGGACTCCATGGGGCTGTTCTCCTCTGTGCTCCCATCCGGGGTTTCGGCACCACTGTAGTATGTTGAGTGGGTGGGTGGAGCACAGAAGTATGGCAGGCCAGAACTGAGTTTGCAAAAACTCTTTATTTTCAGCTTTTCAGCTTCAAATACTCCTCCCAGTCACACAGACACGCATACACACATCAGTTGCCTGGTAGGGGAGAGAGCTCCCTTCCTCTGCTCTCTCTCTCCTTATATAGGGCGCGGTCACTGGGGAAGACACACAAACACAGATTAACCAACATCAGGTGCAGTGATTCTGCCACTTACCTTCCCTGACTCCGCCCTCCGGTCACAGACTGATGCTTGACCATGCCCCTGCTGCCACAGTTCTCCTGATGGTGGACTCATGAACATTAGCCAATGCGAGAGAGGCCTTCAGTTGCTTAGAAGTTACCCTGGGGTCCTTTGTGACCTCGCTGACTATTACACGCCTTGCTCTTGGAGTGATCTTTGTTGGTCGACCACTCCTGGGGAGGGTAACAATGGTCTTGAATTTCCTCCATTTGTACACAATCTGTCTGACTGTGGATTGGTGGAGTCCAAACTCTTTAGAGATGGTTTTATAACCTTTTCCAGCCTGATGAGCATCAACAACACTTTTTCTGAGGTCCTCAGAAATCTCCTTTGTTCGTGCCATGATACACTTCCACAAACACGTGCTGTGAAGATCAGACTTTGATAGATCCCTGTTCTTGAAATAAAACAGGGTGCCCACTCACACCTGATTGTCATCCCATTGATTGAAAAACACCTGACTCTAATTTCACCTTCAAATTAACTGCTAATTCTAGAGGTTCACATACTTTTGCCACTCACAGATATGTAATATTGGATCATTTTCCTCAATAAATAAATGACCAAGTATAATATTTTTGTCTCATTTGTTTAACTGGGTTCTCTGTATCTACTTCTAGGACTTGTGTGAAAATTTGATGATAATTTAGGTCATATTTATGCAGAAATATAGAAAATTCTAAAGGGTTCACAAACTTTCAAGCACCACTGTATATTTTCTATATTTTATCCGAATTTTAGTATTAGCTTGAGAGTGTGACCACTATTATGAGTGGGTCCTATGATGTTCTGATTAACCCCTACTGAATCTAGAATGGACACAAATGCTGTTTTCAGAGGGTCTTCCGGGCTATCAAAGTGAATATTAAAGTCTACAACAACTTATGCTTTGTCTAATGAAACACCTATGTTTGAGATGAAATCAGCAAATTCAGAAAGAAATTCAGAATGTAGCCCCGGGGGTCTGTAAATTATAATTAGCAGAATCAACTGGGCATACTTATTTTTTGTAGCTACATATGTTATGTTCGTATAAAGATCTTCAAATGCATTGAATTTATATCCAGGTTTTTGTGTGACACCTACGTTATCATTATAAATAATTGCAATGCCTCCTCCTTCAACCTAGTACAACATGTACAGGGGCCGACCCACTCTCGTGGTCATACCCTTGACCTCGTCATCACAAAGGGTCTTACTGTTTCTACTACTGTTGTTGACCTGGCCTTATCTGATCATTTTTGTGTTTTCTCTGATGTTTCTATGTCTCCTCACATTCAGAACAGCTCAACGACTATGGGTAGGAGAGTCATAAACGACAACACGTGTTCTTTTTGAGCAAGCTCTCTCTCTCTCGGATCTCAACCAAAATGTCAGACTCTGTAGATGATTTACTGGAAATTTTTAATTTAAATATGACCCAAATTATGGATGATATTGTTCCATTCAAAATTAAAAGAGTCAGTGATAAGCAGAAAGCACCATGGAAGCAATACCCAGCTGTTAAACTGCTAAAGAGAGAATGTAGAAAGACTGAAAGAAAATGGCACAAATCTAAACTTCACATCCATTATCAAATCCATAAAGAGATGCTTTGTAAATATAATTATGAAATTTGTAAAGCAAGACAGTCTTTCTTCTCCAACATCATCAGCAGGAATATGAACAATGCCCGTGTGCTATTTTCAACAGTAGAGAAGCTAACTAATCCCCCACCACAATTAGCACCTGAACTTCTCTCAGTTAATAAATGCAATGAGTTTGCATCCTTCTTCAAAGGTAAAATTGATAAAATACGGCAGAATATTGCTCATAATATATCTCAGTTGCAAATAATTGAAAAACTGCAATCACTAGTGACACAGACAGATAACTTCAACACAATGTCAGAATTTTGTTTAATTGATTATGAGACTCTTGAAAAAACTGTACAAAATCTCAGTTCCTCAACATCTGAATTGGATATTCTGCCCACCAACTTTTTTAAGTCTGTTCTTCATCTTATAATTACAGATGTGCTTCAAATCATAAATACATCCCTAGAGACTGGCATTGTTCCTGTGTCCCTGAAAAAAGCCGTTGTAAAGCCCCTACTTAAAAAGAATAATCTGGATGCTTCAGTATTAAATAACTACAGGCCAATATCAAATCTACCATTCATCGGGAAAATCCTTGAAAAAATTGTCTTCAATCAATTAACTGCCTTCTTGATATCAAACAGCTGTTTTGATAACTTTCAGTCAGGATTTCGTGCCAATCATAGCACTGAAACAGCGCTGATTAAAGTTATAAATGACATACGTCTTAATACTGATGCAGGCAAAACATCGGTCCTGGTATTACTGGACCTCAGTGCAGCTTTTGATACTGCTGATCACAACATACTGCTATATCGACTTGAACACTGGGTTGGGTTGACTGGTAAAGTTATCAATTGGTTAAAATCATACTTAAAAGATAGAAGCTTCTTTGTTACCATGGGAAATTGTTCCTCAACATCAATGTCCTTGACCTGTGGTGTCCCCCAGGGGTCGATTCTTGGACCATTACTGTTCAACCTTTATATGCTCTCACTTGGGCAAATTATCAAGAACAATTCAATTTTGTATCACTGCTATGCAGATGACACCCAAATTTATTTTGCTCTATCACCTAATGATTATGCCCCCCTTGAATGTCTCTACCAGTGTATCGATCAAATCAACAACTGGATGTCACAAAATTTTCTTCAGCTGAACACAGATAAAACAGAAGTAATTCTATTTGGAAAAAAAGATGAAAGACTCAGGATTACCACTATTCTTGACACAAAGGGGATTAAAACAAAATAAATGGTTAAAAATCTTGGTGTTTTCATTGACAGCGAGCTAAACTTTGACACTCACATGAAAGCAATCACTAAAACAGCATTTTATCACCTAAAAAACATTTCCAAACTAAGAGGACTTATGTCAAAAAATGATCTGGAAAAACTGATACATGCCTTCATCTCTAGTAGGGTTGATTACTGCAATGGCCTTTTCACAGGCCTGCCAAAAAAGACCATCAAACGACTTCAGCTGGTTCAAAATGCAGCAGCTAGGGTTCTCACACGAACAAAAAGAACAGAGCACATTACTCCAATTCTCAGGTCCCTTCACTGGCTTCCAGTAAGCTACAGAATTGACTTTAAAGCATTGCTGCTGGTGTACAAATCTCTAAATGGTACAGGGCCCAATTACCTCTCTGATATGTTGCAGCGGCCTAACCCAATCAGATCTACCAGATCGCAGCAGAAAAATTTACTGTTAAAACCTGTTGTTAAAACAAAGTGTGGTGAAGCAGCTTTTAGCTACTATGCAGTACAGCTATGGAACCAACTGCCAGAGGACATCAAAAATGCTCCTGCAGTTGGCAGCTTCAAATCTAGGTTAAAGACCAAGCTGTTTTCAGATGCTTTCTGCTAAATTATTAATATTGTCATCTCTACATGTTTTAAACTCTTTACTTTTACAGTCTCTGCATGTTTTAAATTTTACTTAACTTTTATTCTATTTTATTCTGCTGTTTTTTTATTGAACTTTTATTTCATTTTATTATTTTATTTCTACTATTGTTTAATTCTTATTATTTTTCTTCCCCATTTATTTTATGTAATTTTATTTTCTATTGCTTACTGTTTTGCTTTTACTTCTGTAAAGCACATTGAACTGCCACTGTGTATGAAATGTGCTATATAAATAAACTTGCCTTGCCTTGCCTTGCCTTGCCTTGCCTCCTCTGCCAGTTAGATGAGGCTGGTGTATATAACTGTGTCCAGGAGGACTAGCTAGTGCTACATACTCATTTGGTTTAATCCGTGTTTCTCTTAAACACAGTAAATTAAAATCCTGATCAGTAATAATTTCATGAACAATTAGGACTTTATAGCTAATATTTAATAGTCCTACTTTTAGATCAAAGGTGCTGGCAGTGGCTGTACATTCAGTATAATCTAACTGTATGTTAATTAGGTTACTCTTACAAACTTTCTGAGTAATTCTACTTCTTTGTATAGCTTGGGGGAACAGACACAGTCTTAATATAGTGGGATCTGAGTGACAACTCTGTGCAGCTAGCAGACAGTCAGTTTAGCCTGTTTGTCTGTTCCCTGGCCTTGGCTCTAGATTGTCACAAGTTAACTAGGCCTGCTCTGAGGCTAGGGTTATGCTGCAAGAACTAAGAGCAGCACCTTCCCAAGTGGGATGGATACCCTCCCGACCCAACAGGCCAGCCTTTCCCTCAAAACTACTCCAATTATCTATAAAGCCCACATTGATTTCCAAGCACTACCTGGACATCCAGCAGTTCAGTGGCCATAATCTGCCGGAAGGTACATCCCCATGCCACATTGGGATGGGGCCAGAGCATATTACAGCATCAGACATTGCCTTTGCTAATTTAAACAGCTCTACAAAGTTAGTCTTAGAAACCTCAGACTGGCAAAGGCAAATATCATTAGCTCCTACATGAATAGCTAACTTTAAAAAGACACTTGTTCTTGAAACTTTAAGGAATACCTATCCAGATGCTAGTTAGCTTACTTGTTATATAGTCAAGTACAGTTTGCCTGTAGGTCAGACATTTGCCAAAGTTCTTTGTGCCAGCTGTGTGCTTTAAATGAGCACAAATGAGTGCAGATGTCACATTATAGACTTTAGGAAGAGGAAGACTTTTAAAATACCATAATAAAATCCACATCATTATTTACAATATATATGTCCATCCATCCATTATTTATACTGTTTATTCATCAGGGTCATGGGGGATGCTGGTACCAATCCCAGCTGACTTTGGACAAGAGGCAGGGTACACCCTGGGCAAGTTGCCAATCTATCACAGAGACAAACAACCATTCACACACGTTCACATTTATGGGCAATTTAGAGTAGCCACTTGACCTAATCCACGTCTTTGGATTGTGGGAGGAAACCAGAGCAAAATACACATGGGGAGAACATGCAAACTCCATGCAGAAAGGCCCTAGTCAGCTGCAGGGTTTGAATCCAGAATCTTCTGGCTGTGAGGCGACAGTGCTAACCACTGCACCACACTGCACACAGATGGTAACAAATTAAAGGGTGAAAAAATACCTAAAATATTTTAATAAGTTATTGGGTTACCCTGATTGCCAGTAAATCATCAAGGCACCTTGGCATTGATTCTGCAACTCTCTGAATATGTACAGTAGCAATTAACACCATTCTTTCAACAGATATTTCTATAGTTGGTGTTTTGATTATGGTGATGGAGAGTCCTACCTAACATATTGCTTAAAATAAGTGTTTTATTTAGCATATGATTTACATCATCTTCATCCTCATTAAACCATTCACTGAGCTTTCATATCCTGTGGGTGGGGACATTGTCATCCTGGAAGAGACCACTCCCATCAGGATATAAATGTTTTCTCATTGGATAAAGGTGATCAGTCAGAATAACTTAATATAAATTCACAGTGACTTTTTCTCTAAGGAGACCCAACCAATGTCAGCAAAATGCAGAAGAGCCACAATTTTTTTCTCTTAATTTGTCACCAGGTGCATGTTTCTTATTTAGTGTAATTAAAGGATGTTTACACTTTCATCAGTGCAGATGATACACACAGGTACATATGTATTTAGCACCCTAATTGCATACACAATATCACCTTGCTGATGTCTTGAAATGTCTATGTAGCGGTTCTCATATAAGGGCGGGGCACAGAAGACGGCAGGACAGAGTTCAGGTTGGTACAGTGTCTTTATTGCCACACTTTTCAGTGAACAACTATTTTAAATCCACAGACAGACACACACACACAATCGGCGTCTCGTTGGGGAAGAGACCCTCTGCTCTCGCTCTCCCTCCTTAAGTAGGGCGCGGTCACTGGAAAGACACACAAACACAGGTTAATTGCCCTCAGGTGTAGTGATTCTGCTACTTACCTTCCCTGACTCCGCCCTCCTGTCACAGACGGGCACTTGACCATGCTCCCGCTGCCACATACCCCCACTGCCCGACTCAGGCCAGGCGGCCGTCCGGCCTGCAGCCGACTCCCCCCCCGACGGGAGAGGAAGTCCGCCACGACCATCTGCGCATCCGGCCTGTGGATCACCTTGAAATTAAACGGTTGGAGTGCCAGATACCAACGGGTGATCCGCGCGTTGGCATCCTTCATGCGGTGGAGCCACTGGAGGGGCGCATGGTCCGAACAGAGGGTGAAAGGGCGTCCCAGCAGGTAGTAACGGAGGGCGAGGACCACCCACTTGATTGCTAAGCACTCTTTTTCAATGGTGCTGTAGCGCCCCTCACGCACTGACAGCTTCCTACTGATATACAAGACTGGGCGGTCCTCCCCCTCCACCTCCTGGGACAAAACAGCCCCCAGCCCTCTGTCTGACGCATCTGTCTGTAACATAAAGGGTAGAGAAAAGTCAGGGGAGTGTAAAAGTGGCCCCCCACACAGTGCGGCCTTTACCTCAGAAAAAGCCCCCTGGCATTGCTCCGTCCACTGGACCGGATCTGGTGCCCCCTTTTTAGTCAGATCAGTCAGTGGGATGGTGACGTCCGAATAATTAGGTATAAACCTACGATAATAGCCAGCCATCACCAGGAACTGTCTCACCCCCTTTTTGGTCTTGGGCCTCGGGCAGGCCGCAATTGCAGCTGTCTTGTTAATTTGGGGACGCACCTGCCCGTTGCCCAAGTGGAAGCCCAGATACCATACTTCCACCTGCCCAATTGCACACTTCTTTGGGCTGGCTGTGAGACCCGCTCGCCTCAGCGACCTAAGGATGGCCTTCAGATGTTCCAGGTGCCTCGGACAGTCATTACTATAGACAATAATGTCGTCAAGGTAGGCGGCTGCATAGGTAGCGTGGGGGCAGAGGACCCTGTCCATCAGCCGCTGAAACGTAGCGGGTGCCCCAAACAGCCCAAAAGGAAGTGTAACAAATTGGTGTAAGCCGAACGGTGTGGAAAAGGCCGTTTTTTCTCGGGATAGTGGAGTCAAGGGGATCTGCCAATATCCCTTTGTTAAATCCAGTGTCGAATAAAAGCAAGCCGTGCCTAGTCGATCGAGCAGCTCATCAATACGAGGCATTGGGTATGTGTCGAATTTAGACACCGCGTTGACTTTTCTATAGTCCACACAGAACCAGACCGACCCGTCGGCCTTGGGTACCAAGACCACCGGGCTGCTCCAGTCACTGTGGGACTCCTCGACGATGCCCATTTCGAGCATGGCCTCGAGTTCTTCCCGAACCACTTTTTTCTTGTGTTCGGGTAGCCTGTAAGGGCGGCTACGCACTACCACCCCCAGGGGCATCTCAATGTGGTGCTCTATGAGGTTGGTGCGGCCGGGCAGGGGCGAGAACACGTCCGAAAACTCGGTCTGCAACTGGGCAACCTCCGCGAGTTGGGTCGGGGAGAGGTGGTCTCCACAGGGGACCGGAGAGGTACGTGATGCTAATGTTCCCTTTTGAACCTCCGGCCCCAGGTCCGCCTTCTCTGGAACCACTGACACCAATGCCACGGGGACCTCCTCGTTCCAGAGTTTGAGCAGATTGAGGTGGTAAATCTGTCGCGCCCCACCCCTGTCCGTTCGCCTCACTTCATAGTCGAAGTCCCCGACTCGCCGTGTGACCTCAAAGGGTCCTTGCCACTTGGCGACTAATTTGGAGCTCGACGTGGGCAACAGTACGAGTACTTTATCTCCCGGTGCGAACTCTCTAAGGCGCGTACCCTTGTCATTCAGGCGGGTTTGCCGTTCTTGGGCCTGCCGCAAATTCTCCTGGGTTAGGTGTGTGAGTGTGTGGAGTTTTGCGCGCAGGTCAATAACGTACTGAATTTCATTTTTACTTGGTGAAGGTCCCTCCTCCCAATTTTCTCACAGCACATTTAAAATGCCGCGCAGCTTACGCCCATATAATAATTCAAATGGGGAGAACCCTGTGGAGGCTTGGGGGACCTCTCGCACTGAAAACAACAAGGGTTCGAGCCATTTATCCCAGTTACGTGTGTCCTCACTTACGAATTTTCTAATTATATTGTTGAGGGTGCGATTGAACCGTTCAACTAAACCGTCCGTTTGTGGGTGATACACGCTGGTGCGGATCGGCTTAATACCTAATAACCCATACAGTTCGTTCAGTGTTCGTGACATAAACGAGGTGCCTTGATCAGTCAGAATCTCTTTCGGGATTCCAACTCGGGAGATGACGCAGAAGAGCACCTCCGCAATACGCAATACACAATCGGCGTCTCATTGGGGAAGAGCCCCTCTGCTCTCGCTCTCCCTCCTTCAGTAGGGCGCGGTCACTGGGAAGACACACAAACACAGGTTAATTGCCCTCAGGTGTAGTGATTCTGCCACTTACCTTCCCTAACTCCGCCCTCCTGTCACAAACCGGCGCTTGACCACGCCCCTGCTGCCACAGTCTAATAGTTTAGAATTGAGGAATCTGCTTAGCTCTGTCTGTGGAAGCACATGGGTAATATCTGTGAAACGGCATACTGTCATTTCCCTAATATCTCTGATGTCTATACTATCTTATTCACTGCCAACTGTCAGACATATACTTTTGCATCAGCTGGAGTATAATAATCCTCACAAATAAGGCTTAAATATCAAAATTCCCACTGAATTAACACCTACAATATACAGGATTTGCAAAATATTAAATTAAAAGGTCAGTATCCATCCATTACCTATATCGCTTATCTGTCAGAGTCACAGGGGGAAGCTGGAGCCAATCCCAGCAACTTTGGGCAAGAGGCAGAGTACACCTTGGGTAAGTTACCGTACCAATCCAGTACCGTACCAAGGTTTTAGCTGCATTTGACTGCCCTTTCTAACGGTTTTAATAAAGAAAGTTCCTAAAATACCATACGTACCTGTAGTGTTCACAGGACTTCCCTTTAAAAATAGCAGTCATAACTATCACCTATCACCTGCATAAAGCCTGAAGTACACTCTGAGAAATATTTTCTGAGAAAAAAATGAGAAATATTTTCTCATTGTTTCCACATTGATTCAAGATCTGTCTCAAAATGTGGGCCACTAGCCCCTTATCGTTTATTCAAAACACCCTGGCTGATTAATAGCTAAAATGTCCAAATTTCTATGTAAATAGGTACACTTGGGAAAAGAAGAGTCCAAAATGTTTGTGAAGTAATGAGACAAAACAATCACTGTTAGTTCATTCTGCATTTTTCTCATGAAAGGAAGTGTTAACTGAACCCTAGTAATGTGGACAAACAGCAACCACAACATTTCTGGATTCAAACGTATACGCCCAGGGCATGCTTGTGTGACTACGAGTGCCACAATGACTTTCTTTTGGATGTCACTTAGACAAGCTGAAGAAACTTGCATATAGTCGCAACTTGCATCTGGTAAGCCATTCTTTATTATGATCCAATTTTCTTCAAAAATCTCATTTTATTTCACACCAAGGTTTACTGGTATAATTGTAAAACTGCTCTGTCATGCGAATATATAGCAGGGTGATACAAACACACTTTTTATTTCAACAGAAACTGAAGTTTTTACTTTGGCTGCCAAAGTAAATGTTTATTTCAGTGGAAAATATTAATGTTTGTGAGATTTGTCATAATTTCCTGTTTGGTTAAATAAGATCTTTTTAGCATTTAGGTATCGAGAATTATAAGATTCTGGATGACTACAGTGTATTTTGAAGATATTGAACCATACAGTTTTGATTCTCAACAAAGTCAAAGCACAGACAAAATTTTAACTTGCCTTTTTATGTTATAAGCAATCTTTTGTGTAAAATGTCTCACATACTGTATATTTGGTGGCATGTAAAGAATTGATTTATAACATCATCTCATTGTTGCCCATAAAGCCAGATATAATCGCAATATCCAAAATATATTGAAGGCCAACCAGGGATGATAGATTTAACTTGATTTTTTTTTTGTCAGGTGGAAACAAAAGATAATAACTACATCCAGTAGGCAAGTTCATCAGAACCTGTAATGATGGCAGGTAAAATGAAGAATGCATAACCTTCAAGCCTAATATAATCTGTATAACAAATACACATTTTTACACAGTTGAGTGCAGCAGTTTACATACATCAAAATGATGTTTGTCTGTGTTTATTTCTGATCTATTTTTCTCATTGTTGCTAATGGTATCCCTAAACAGAGTGATACTTTATATTCTTCTCTCTGAAAGGTCAAGATTGTCTGTTTTATACGTAGAAGGTCACTAGTGCTTACCTTAAGCCGTTCACAGCTCATTAGACACCTCAATGAGTCACATTCAAAAATATATAACTAGACCATGTCAACAGGGATGCACACTTTTGAGCTTGCTAATAAAGGTAACTGCTGACCTAGACTCCATTGCTATAATAGTTAGATCATTTTGTCAAGAGCATTCAACAAGAAAACACCATTAGATTAACATAAGATTCTCTGATGTATTGAAAACCTGAAACAGGGTCCCTGTATTTCCTACCCAGTAAGCAATGGGGATGCAAACTTTAGCACACAACTGTACAATAACATTTAATAACCAATGTGCTACATTCTAATGCATCAGTTACTGCTATCAGACAAAAACATGACATTTTTCATTAAATAAATGCAGACTTATGACTTGCATTTTTGCATTTTCATCTTTTTTTTTAGATCATGGTGAACCTTGCACTGGGTCAGATGCATCCTACTGCATGAATGAAGGAAAATGCTTTAAAATACCCTCTATGTCCACACTCACCTGTGTGTAAGTCATAGTTTCTTGATCTAGGGTTTGCCTGACAAGCAAATGGGGCTGCAGAAGATTTTGACCAACTGTTATTATGGAGTTCTGTGCAGATAAACTTGGACTATGGAACATTTCAAAGTAATAACCAAAATGTAGTTACTTCAGCGACCTAATTTAGAGCACCCATTTTACATCATACCGCAGTTATGCTGCATCTAATATGCTCCTATTTACAAGTTACACCAATTGCCTGAGACCTATTTCAGTGGTTTATAGATAGAAACAGTACAAAATACAATATTCATGCTTTTTTTTCCCTGTATGTGGACACAATTTAAACAGCACAATAGGTATATTTTAGGCCAGAGCGTTCTGCAGTAGCGTGTGCTTGTGCATTAGTTAAAATACAAATTTTATGAAAATGGCATAACTTTCTGTCATAAGTGTAAAGGTAAAAAAAGAAAAAAGTGTAATGCTTGTGTATAACACTGACAGTCAGTACAAGAAAGCAGAAATAAATGCAGAAAAATGAAAGAAAGCAGAAATAAAAAGTGGCATAAAGTGGGCTTCATGATTTTATACCTATTACTGCACCATGTGATCTCAAATAAACCAACAAACCCAACTACTGGTACCATTTGTTAGCACTTCTTTGTGTGATATATGGTTGGTCCAGTGTCCTTGCATCCAAAGTATTGATCTAGGTTGGATATAACAGCAAAGATGAAATGTGAGCTTTCAAAAGAAGTCATCTAGTGTGGCCTGACATAAAGCTCTTAGACACAATGATTCGTAAACCCATTCTTAGATGTGTAAGAACCCATTTGTGATTTTGCCATCTTCATTGTACGGTAAGACAACTGAATGTAAAATGCTGGCCTGCTTGTGCCGAAACACCATATATATGTAGGAAAGTATCAGTGTAATACAGTAACAATGAGGGCAGGACAGTGATGTAATGGAGAGTGTTGTCACTCACAGTTCCACAGCTCCAGGCTCCCTGGTTCCATCTTGTGCTCTGGTTACTGTCTGCATGGAGTTTCTGTGCATGTTCTCCCCATGTTTATATGGGTTTTCTCTAGGTTCTTTGGTTTCCTCCCACCTACCAAAAAGATGCCAGCAGGTGGGCACTGACTGAGTGTGAATAAGTGTGTGCATCGTGCCCCGCAATGGACTGATGTCTCAATCAGGGTGTATTGCTGCCTCATCCTCAGTGTGTCCTGGGACAGGTTTCAGATCCATCGTGACTGATAAAGTTGTTACTGAAAATGAGTGAGTGAGAGTGACAATAGCAATTAAATCTATTAAAGGCAACTTAATCTTTGAATAAGAAAGTTGCCTAACTTCAGTGAACTATTTTACAGAAATGCACCATGGATATTTATACACCTCATCATTTAAAGCCTCAAAAAATGATGGGGAGTGGGTTCATGAGGATTTTAGCAACTTAATATAGGTTCGCTAGTTTAAAAGATTGAGAATCCCTATTGTAAATGTCGGTACTGTTTTTCCCCCCAGTAATAACTCAAACATATGGCTGCAAACAATAATGTAGAGCTTGGTGATTAAACAGGATTTTAAAATGTTTTAATTTCACCCCCACAGAATCTGCCAAGTTTTTTGGAACAATTTAATTACAGAATGACTAATTATCTTATAAGGTAATTAGTCATCGCATTAAGTTCTATGTGATTTAGGTGTATACAGTCCACTGTTCTTCATATACAGAAGACTTCATATTGAATTACTCATTACTCAGTGCAAGAGTGGCATGTAGGTGCTTAGATGTTACCCTGAGGTTCTTTAACATTATTTTCCATCACCTTGGAGTGAATTTTACTGGATGACCACTCCTTAGTAGAGTAACAGTGGTACTGAATTTGTTCCATTTGCCTCATAGCGAATTGGTGGAGGCTAAACTCTTTGGAAATGGTTTTGGAACATTTCCCAGCCTGGTGAGCATCAATATCTGCAGGCTGGAATCTGTTCAATGCTGGTGACCTTTTTCTGAAATTCTCAGGAATCTCCTTTGACTGAGTCAATGGCACACTTCCATAAACCTGTATGGTGAAAACCAGATTTTCATAGTCCGTCCATCCATCCATTATCCATAACCGCTTATCCTGTGCAGGATCGCGGGCGAGCTGGAGCCTATCCCAGCTGACTATGGGTGAGAGGCGGGGTACACCCTGGACAAGTCGCCAGGTCATCACAGGGCTGACACAGAGAGACAAACAACCATTCACACTCACATTCACACTCACGGTTAATTTAGAGCCACCAATTAGCCTAACCTGCATGTCTTTGGACTGTGGGGGAAACCGGAGCACCCGGAGGAAACCCACACAGGCACGGGGAGAACATGCAAACTCCACACAGAAAGGGCCCCGTTGGCCACTGGGCTTGAACCCAGAACCTTCTTGCTGTGAGGCGACAGTTCTAGCCAGTACACCACCATGCCGCCCTAGAGTTTCATAGTGAAAACCCAAATTTATGTTTTTGAAACATGAGTGGGCCTGCTAAACTCACACCTGATTGCCATTCCGTTTTTCTCAATAAATAAATGTAAAAACTGTAACGTTTTTGTGTCATTTGTTTAATCGGGTCCTCATTATCTAACTTTAGGACTCAGATGAAGATCTGATCACATTTCAGATCAAATTTATGCAGAAATTGTAAAGGGTTCACAAACTCAGTGGCACTGTATATCAAGTTTGTTTACCTTAATGCGCAAGATCTGTTATTGTCACTCACATGGTATGGACCAATAAGATCTCTGTCCCTTGCAGATGCAATACCAATTATGTAGGCAGCAGATGTGAGCAGTTTCAACTGGAGAGTACATCAGACAACAACCATGAGACAGGCATGATCGCTGCTATAGCCATCCTTCTCATCCTCATTGTGCTGGTGCTGGCTCTGATCATCTACTACACCTGCAAGTGAGTGAAAAACAAAGTGTCATTACTGAAGTTGTTAAAAAGTGAAAAGAGAAAGTCATCACTCCCTTTTTGCATTTCATATATATTTTTTTTAGATATTTGGTAAGTTATCATTATAGCAAAAGGGGAATTCCTCCCTCCCTCCATTATCTATATCACTTATCCATTAGGGTCATGGGGGAAGCTGGAACCAATCCCAGCTGGCATTGGGTGAGACGTGAGGTTCACCCTGGGCAGGTTGCCAATCTATCACATGGCTAACACAGAGACCAACAATCATTCACACTCACATTCACATCTGTGGGCAATTTAGAGTAGCAACAAGAGATTACTGTATTTAGTTGTATTGTGTAATTGTATTAAACCTGTCAGGCTTGTTTAAATGTATATCTTGCTGGTAAAGCAACACATCTTCCAATTGTTTGCTTAAGTGCTGTTTCTAAATCTGGTTTTCTTAATATTACGTGCCCTAAATTAATTCAGGATATGGTTTTATTTCCAGAGTGCAAAGGAAAACGTCAAGAATACCAGGGACAGCAGTGAGTAGTTCTGCCTGATCTCACTGAAGGATATAAATCGACTTCTGAGGCATTGTGATATCTTAAAACTTTCTTAATATTTCAATTAACACATGTAAATAGTTATTTTCCAATACATTAAAAAAAGTAATATATACATATGTCTTCAGACTAAAGGTTATATTCCAGAAAATGAAAATGCTACAGTAATGTAATACATTTCAAATAAAGTTATTATTCTTGTCAGTTTGAACCTACTGGCAATATAAAACTTTGAGGAAAATGTCTTACCGATGCCACACATAATAATGAATTCTTCAGTTTTACACTACTAATAATTCTTTTACAGGTTTAAAAACAGACCAAACCCTATACATTTTATATTCCACTCTTCATTCTGACAGTGAAAACACAAATCAAACACTCTTTGAATGCAATGATTTAAAAGACTCTTTATAGATTTTTTAAAAATCATGTCAAGAAAATAAAAATCTAGCAGTATTAATAAACATATGTGTGTTTATTCCTGGTTATTTTAGTAAAATAAAGACAATGCATATCAACTAGGTCTGGTTAGACAGTTGTAGATTAAAATGGTTGTTTTCCCCAATCTTAAAACAATGTTGAATATCTATTACTGCATCTGTCTATCTATACCACTAAAGGAAGGCTGTCTGTCTTTCTGTCTGTTCACCTCTGTAAATCGACACGGCTGAGCACACATACTCCATATTTTGCACATGGATTGGTGACACCCCGGAGGGGCCCGAGACAACATTTTTGATTTTCCAAAACATGGGATTAGTGTGAACCCAACACACTATTCGTTTTCTGCAGGCTACATGCTCGCAATAATGCTCATGCTAACACACTGCGCTCAGCTTCGGTGGGGAATCCCCTCCGGCTCACCTGAGTTTCGATTGTATGGGACTTTGCAATCAGCACTCCTCTCTGGAGACTTCCACTAGGGCCGAGTCAGCATCACTGAGGAGACGTGGGGAGTGATTTACGTCATTTTCACAGAACACAGTGAAAACATATATATGTGTCCACTCAACTCTCCACTGGGCCATTCAGAGGAAATCAGGTTCACGGGCAATAACTCATCTCATCTCATTATCTCTAGCCGCTTTATCCTGTTCTACAGGGTCGCAGGCAAGCTGGAGCCTATCCCAGCTGACTACGGGCGAGAGGCGGGGTACACCCTGGACAAGTCGCCAGGTCATCACAGGGCCGACACATAGACACAGACAACCATTCACACTCACATTCACACCTACGGCCAATTTAGAGTCACCAGTTAACCTAACATGATTGTCTCCTCTGGTGCTACACGAGAGACTTTAAGCTAAGATCTTTGGATATACTACAACTCCGTTATGGATTGAGACTCCAGGTTTTAGTTAAGTACATATATGTAATGCTCTTAATTCTACTTGGAGACGATATCAGCACCAATCCAGGGCCTCAGTATGCTAGTAGTAGCTGTCCAGCATACAAATGTATGTGTTTAAATGCAAGAAGCCATAAAAGCATTCATAAATTGGATCCAGGGACAACACCAGTAGCAAATATGGATCGCTTCCAAGACTTAGTCTACTCAAAAGAATGTGACATTGTCAGTGAAACCTGGCTTAACAAGGATATTCAAAACAAGGAAATTCTTCCTGACTCAGATTATCAGATATTCAGAAAGGATAGAGAATCTAGAGGTGGAGGTGTTCTTGTGGCACTTAAATCTGCTACGTTTAAATCTATTCGTAACGTCAGTGTCGATACTAATCTTGAGGTCATCTTGGTTGAAGTCACAAGCTCTTCCAACTCAAAAACTCTGGTTTGTTCTTGTTATAGACCACCGAGTGCTGACATCGCATGGGTTGGCGAATTTAATCGTGTTTTGGGTGAAGGTTTTAATCTATATGATAATATAACTATTGCAGGTGACTTTAATTTACCAAACATCTCTTGGGAAACTCAAGAAAATACTACTGGCACTGACGAGATCGCATTTCTTGAATTACTTAATGATTATTTCTTGAGTCAATTAAATTCTGGCAAGACAAGAGGAGACAATACGCTCGATTTAGTGATTACAAGCGCACCAGAGAAACATATAATGCGGGAAATACTATCCCCCGAAGAAGGAGGTATCTTTACAGACCACTCAATTCTTCTCTTTGACTTGCTGGCATTAATCCGTTGAGTATCAAAACAGAAAAGGCTTGTTTATGACTATTGCAATGCTGATTTTGATGGCCTCTGTGCTTACTTAACTGAAGAAAATCTTCAGAATACGATATCTACTGAAGGAAACATCAACAACGACTGGATTAGCTGGAAGACAGCCTTTAATCACGCGGTTAAGCAGTTTGTTCCATCAAAAACTATTAGTGGCAGAAATAGTCTTCCTTGGATAACTGGTGAGATTCTTCACGCCATTAAGAAGAAAGATCGCATCCATAGACAACTCATCTGCTCACCTACAGAACATCTAAAAAAGAAGTTTAGTAAAGCAGCTTCTCAAGGAGAGTAGAGAACAATTCTTTAGTTCTCTTGATGAAGACATAAAGAACAATCCTAAACGCTTCTGGTCACTGTTCAAACTCAAGTCAAAGTCAAGCAGTTTTCCACAGATAATGTCTATGGCTTTGGATAATGACACCAGGCTCAAAGCAAACAATCCAGCTAATATTGCTAGCCTCTTCAACCGTTACTTTACTTCTGTCTTCAATACCGATAACAGTGCAAGTATTACGGAAGTCCAACAAACTATTAATAATAATGAGCTTCCTTCCATAGACAATCTCACCATCTCTGTTGATATGGTATTGATGTCATTGAATAAACTTGATCCATCTAAGGCTTTAGGTCCTGACGGCATACCTGCTCGACTTCTAAAGGAAACATCCAATCAGATTGCGCCTTCATTGTGTGCTTTATTCAATAAATCGCTCAGGCTTGGTATTGTCCTAGACGACTGGAAGGTAGCTAATGTTGTTCCCGTTCATATAAAGGGTGAAAAAGATCAAATGGAGAATTATCGTCCAATCTCACTTTTATCTCTGGTTTCCAAAGTCATGGAACGTTGTATATTTGAAGCTTTAAAAAATCAAGCGTATGAAATCATCAGCAACGTTCAACATGGATTTGTTCCTGGTCGTTCATGTACAACTCAACTCATCGAGGTTCTTAACCATATTGGAAGCCTACTTGATAAAAGGAAACAAATTGAGATATCTAGATATGTGTAAAGCCTTTGATAAGGTCTCCCATTGTCAACTAATCATCAAACTTCATCAATACGGCTTCAGTGATGACATCCTTAGATGGTTCCAGTCTTACCTCTCGAATCGAAAACAAGAAGTCACTGTTCTTGGGGCTACTTCTAATCCTTTACCAGTCACATCAGGTGTACCGCAAGGTTCAATACTTGGTCCTCTTTTATTTCTGCTCTACGTCAACGACCTACCAGAGACATTAACATCGTCCAGAGTAGCAACATTTGCGGATGACACTAAGCTGATAAAACCAATTTCAAACCCGATAGATTCTGACCTTCTGCAGAAAGATCTAGAAAATCTGAATGATTGGTCATCAACGTCTAGACTGGCATTTAACGAAACTAAATGTAAAGTACAGACAATAAGTAGGAAAAAGAACAAGATCTTCTATCCCTACTCAATGAATAAGACCTTTATTCAGCGAACCAACGAAGAATGTGATCTTGGGGTTTGGATTACTACTGATTTAACATGGAAAAAACAAGTGTTCACACAGAGTGCTAAAGAAGTTGTTAGGGTACGTAAAACGATCAACGAAATGCCTTAAGTCACAGCACACAAAACGTACTCTCTATCTTGCTATTGTGCACCCCCACTTAGGGTATGCTACTCAGGTATGGGCTCCACAATCAGTTGAACTAATAAGGAAGATTGAAAGAGTGCAAAGACTGGCTACAAAATACATTCTAGGTATGCCGAACATTTGTAATGTTAGTTACCAAGAACGACTATTAATGACAAATCTACTTCCATTGTGTTATTGGCATGAGTATCTTGACATGGTGTTCTTCTACAGACTAATTACTGGTTTGACAAATATTGATCCTGAAGTTCTACCAAGTGTCATCAAACAGGTAAGATCAACAAGAAGTACAAACTCACTTGGAGTTACCTTCAAACAACAATTTTGCCGGACTTCAACATACCAACAATCATACCTTATAAGATCTACAAGGATATGGAATATTCTACTGAAAGAACTCCGTGAACTGAAGATGACTCTGTTAAATTCAAATCTTCACTCCTGCAATGCTATATCCAAGCATTGCAGTTGAATTACCATCCTGAAGATCCACGCACATGGAAATCGATATGCTTAAGATGTAATATGACACGTGACATAACAAAGAAAATTACCTGCTGCTATTAAAAACTTGAAACATTTATTTGATATTTTAAGTTAATATTTGTAAACGTCTTTTGAGGGGCCTGCAGTAATTGGCTTCGGCCGTTGCGGCTTCCCCGTCTTAGTTTTATTTCAGTTGTTTTTTGTAGATACTAAGACAAAGTAAATAAATTACCTGCATGTCTTTGGGGGAAACCGGAGCAAACCCGCACGGACAACATGCAAACTCCACACAGAAAGGCCCTCGCCGGCCACAGGGCTCGAACCCAGACCTTCTTGCTGTGAGGCAACAGTGCTAACCACTACACCACCATGCCGCCCATGGGCAATAACTACTCATAAAAATTTTAAGGGAGACATGCCATGGAATTATTATTATTATTATTATTATTTTTAAATAAGGTATATCGATGTGACTTGGGGACATAAAGGGACGTTCAAAGCAGAATGTTAGCTTCCCAGTCTGTACTGACCATAGAGAGACAGTAGGCAAAGAGAACAGGCCAGGTAGAAAAGTGTATGCTTCTTACATAGAAACTCCTCTCATATTGTCAAGAAGATGGGGAGGAGTCGGCTACGGAGAAAGTATGCTGTTCCAGGATGCACAAAAGAAAATCGGAGACTGCACACTCTTCCAAAGGAAGTAAATACACAAAAAAAGTGACTGAACTTTATTTTTTTGAGGAAGTACCTGAAAATTTCAGCCTCACATTAGTGTTGTGCTCTGAGCATTTCAGTAAAAACATGATTATCACCTTTGGGCCTTGTCAGACCTGCTTTGTTACAAAGTTGATATTGAATGATGGAGCTGTGCCAGCTCTGCTGGAGTTGACTGCCAGTCTGTAAACTGGAATTAAAATGTTCAAAATTTCCAAAAAATCAAATGTTAAATGCTGTATTGAATATTGTAATACAGGGCTTTTCAAAGTGTGGGGCGCGCCCCCCTGGGGGGCGCCAGAGTTCTTCGGGGGGGGCGCAACGTGAGAGACAAAATGGATCGGTTTTTAGCTGTCTATGGTTTTTAGTACCTAAAGCTACAGTGAGTGAGGAGACAGAGTCTGGGCCAAGCAAAAAAAACAGAGCCTCCAGGATGTTGCGATTTGCAAATTCAACCAATCCCCGCGAATTCAGGGCGGTGTTGCAATTATATCCAATCACCGCAACTTTCCCGCAAATTTGACCAATCGTTGGCGTCGTCTTGAGGTGACGTCGACAAACTACCTTCCGCCTTACTTCCGTGTGTTCAAGAGAAGCAGTATGCGCGCAGTGTTGCCAGATTGGATGATTTCAAGTGTATTTTGGCGGGTTTTGAACATATTTTGGACTGGAAAACGTCAGCAGCATCTGGCAACACTGAAGTGTGTTATGTTTACAGTGAAGGACTGTGTGCACTTTATTTTTTTTTTTTTACTTAATACAGGAAGTTAATGGATGCCAACATTTTTGCTAAAATGGTATTTTATTTTCCATTGTTTAGGCAGCTTCAGCATCATACTGTGAGATTCTGTTCAAATTGTTTTTTTCTTCTATGAAGCCTGAGCCATTTATTTTATTAGTTTATAATTATTGTTTAATTTAGTCTTCAGGAGAGACTGCCTGCACACAGTACTAGTATTAATAGGTTTTTTTTTTCTTACATGAAAGCTGAGGCATTTATATTATATTTTAAGGTAACTTCATGTTGTGCTGTGAGGTTCTATGCACTTTAACTTTTGAACCAACAGGTGCATTTGGATAAGTAAAGCCTATTTTTCTGCATTTTTGTAGTCCTGGTAATCTTTTATATTGGTAAAGTTGTTTATAGGACCATTTCTCTTTGTTTTTTAATCAATAGTTTTTCAGTAATAACTTAATATTTAACATATCACTCAATTTTAATCACAAAAAGAGAAAATCGCAACAATTTCTCGCAACTTTCACTTCCTCCCGCAATGTAATCGCAACAAAAACCTAAAAAACACCGCAACTTTCATCGCAATTTTTTGGAAACCCCCCGCAACATCAGACATTTTAGCCCGCAACAATCACAAAAAAGGCCCGCGGAATCCTGGGGGACTGGAAAAAGAAGGAAGTATGACCACGATTATTTAAAGTTTGGATTTTCATGGACTGGATCTGAAGATGCTCCACTGCCACAGTGTGTTGTCTGCCAAGAGGTGCTAGCTAACGATGCTATGGGATGTTTAAAATGTGTAAAACAAGATGTTTTAAAAAGCACAGATGTTTAAAATGTGAAAAAGAAAAAAAATAATGTGTACAACAACCATTTTTTTTAAAATACGAATGGAACATTAAGTATAGCAACAACAAAAATTGTAAGGGGGGGCGCTGTTGTTTATTTGCTCTCCGAGGGGGGGCTGACTCTCCCACACTTTGAAAACCCTTGTTGTAATAGATTGCATAACCAGTCAAAGCATACGGGTAACATTAGCTGGTCAACTAATGTTAACATTCTTTCCATGATGCAAAATTTAGATTAAACACGCAGTTTGACATATGTGGCTTGCTATGCTGCATTATCTTAATTGACCATAGCATTGGAGTAATAAACAACTCCCTGTTTGATTTTGATAAATTTGTTAGCTATCATGCACTTAGGCAAACTCAGTAAGCAAAATTTTGACGAGGGTTCTTTGCTTGTCACCACTTCAGGCAGTTAGCTGTTGCTAGTTTGGGTTAGCTTGGCAAGGTTCCCCAATGTTAGGGATATGATAGGGCACACAAGCTATGTAAATATTATATGCATATAGTTTTAGGACTATTTGTTTCATATGTACACAAGAATCTGGATATCATCATAAAAATAGCAAAATAATTCCATGTCGTGGTGAGCATTTTTTTAAAATTCATTTTAGTGAACGGATTCTTTTGAATAATTTGAGGAATTAAACCAGGTATTTCCTTAAGAGTCCAGATTAGTCCACACTTTCTTGCTCTTTGTTGCTTTTTATTACCCCATTGCTGTGTGCACTGCTTAGGGATACTATAGGTTTCCGACTGATTGCATACAGTTGACTGGGAGCAGCTGAATTATGAAAAAGTTTTTGTGGTGAAAAACGTTGACTCGTTCACAAACTGCACACCACTAATTTTGTGGTTGTGGATGACAAGTGATCCCATTTAAAGATGTTAGCCAATCAGCGTAAATCTATTTACATATTTAACAATTAAAGGCACAACCGCATATCCTTAGGATATGTCTTATCCTATTTTACCATGCTAAAATGGCATGAGAGAAAAGAACCGAGGCATTTTTTAATTTAAAACAAATGGCAAAATTTACTAAAGCATCTCAGGTAATAATATAAAATAATTGAAAAGTATGGCATGTCCCCTTTAACATCTTCCCTTAAGCTTTTTTACTTTTCTTTTTTTTTGGAGGGGTGTCACCAAACACACACACACACACTTTTTTTTTCTTCAAATTCTTCTGAATTACAACCCCAAATCAGAAAAAAAAAAGTTGGGACAGTATACTGAAATTAAAACAATGGTTTGTAAATAATATTTGACCTGTATTGCATTCAGAACAATACAACAAAACATTATTTGATGTTTTACCTCATGAATTGTATTGTTTTTTCTAAAATAAACACTTACTGAAATTTTGACTCTTGCAACGCATTTGCAACGCACCACTTTGTAATGTCACCATTCCTTCTCACAACAATTAAAAGCTGTTTAGTGACTGAAGACACCAAGTGATGAAGTGTTTCAGGTGTTGTTTTGTCCCACGTTAACCTAACTGCATGTTTTTGAACTGTGGGGGAAACCGAAGCACCTGGAGGAAACCACGCACTGAGAGAATGTGCAGACTCGACACAGAAAGGCCTCCGTCAGCTGCTGGGCTCAAACCCGGAACCTTCTTGCTGCAAGGCAACAGTGCTAACCACTACACCACCCTTACATTGTCTTGTTGAAATATCCCTGGAAAAGATGTTGTCTTGAAGGCAGCATATGTTGCTCCAAAAGCTCAATGTACTTTTCTGCATTAATGCTGCCATCAAAGAAATGCAAGTTACCTTTGCCAAGGGCACCAACACAACCCCATACCATGACAGACCCTGGCTTTTGGACTTGTTGCTGGTAAATCTGGACAGTCCTTTTTGTCTTTGTCTGGAGCACACGGCATCCATTACTTTAAAAAAATATGTGAAATATTGATTCATCTGACTACAGTGCAGGTTTCCACTGTGTGATGGTCCATCCCAGGTGCATCTAAGCCCAGAGATGTCAACGGCGCTTCTGGACGCAGTTAACATAAGGCTTTCTGTTTGCACAGTAAAGTTTTAACTGGTATTTGTGGATGTAACTCTGTATTGTAGTGCTTGACAAAGGTTTGCCAAAGTAATCCCAAGCCCATGTGGTTATATGAACTATAGATGAATGATGGTTCTTGATGCAGTGCCGTCTGAGGGATCAGAGCTCATGGATGTTCAGCTTAGGCTTGTACCCTTGCCCTTTACACACCAAAAGTCCTCCAGATTCCTTGAACTGTTTAATGATATTATGCACCATAGAGGGTGAAATATCCAAATCCCTTTGTATCTTTCTCTGAGGAGCATTATTTTTAAACATTTCAATAATTTTCTCACACGTTTGTTGACAAACTGGAGATCCTCAGCCCATCTTTGTTCCTCAAAAACTAGGTCTTTTCTGCAGACTGATTTTGTCCCAAATCATGATTACAGTCGCCTGTTGACATCACCCATTTCAAATCACATTATTTAATTATTTTACCTCATTACGAGCCTTATATTACCCCGTCCCGACTTTTTTAGAATGTGTTGCAGGCCTGAAATGCAGGAATGGATGGATATTAACAAATGAAATGAAATTGACTTGACAAAACATGAAATATCTTGGATTCATACTGCCTGCAATGAAAGTCAAAGTAAATTTAGAAAAATCACTGCTTTCTTTTTATATTTGCATTTTACATACTGTCTCAACTTTTTCTGATTTGGGGTTGTAGTATAATAATGAATGATGGATGCGGTTGATAGAACATTACTTTGGACAGTATGCTGCAAAAGTTTGCATAAATAGTTCCTGATCTCAGCTATACATTCACTGATTTGCGCTTCATTCAGTTCATATTTTAATTTGATCTCATAAACGTTACTGATAGTTAGAACAGTTAGAGCAGCGCTTCCCAAGCTTTTTGGGCAAATGACCCCAAATGGACATTTTCTGCGACCACGAGCCTTGACCACCTGACAGTTTTTCAAATTCATCTGAACAGATGCTTCAGTAGAAGAGGCATGAGGAAAACCTGACCCTTTGTATAAAGCAGTTCACATGGATATCACACATTTGCTTACATTTAAATAGGGGCCTAGAAATAGTGCAGAATATTGAATATTAATATTCAAGATATTGAACATTTACTTTCTTTGTTTTAAATATTTCCAAATTCTAAGACCATCTGTTTATTTCCAATTTTTAAAATAATAATCCCCCCCCCCCTTTTTTTTGGAGCCCACTGTATGTAAGTGCCTGTAGCTCTTTAAAAATCTTCCAGGAGAACTTTGGCCTTATGGTTAGAGATGTACCGTAGCTTTGGGACCAAAAGATCACTGGTTTGATTCCTTGGACCAGCCAGAATAGCTGAAGTGCCCTTGAGCAAGGCACCTAACCCCCTACTGCTCCGGGTATGTTGTACGTTGCTCTGGCTAAGAGCGTCTGCTACGGTAAGTGCCATTAATGTAATGCCCGTGTTGTGAACCTTTGGGAAGTGTTTTGCATGTTTTCATACATTCCTCATGCTCTTAAAGGAGGCCTGCAAGATTCTAGAAATGAACCTGTAAGAAAGATGTAGGAGAGGAGTCTCCCTCTAGTGGGACCATTAACACACTCCAATTTAGATGAAAGTTATGACCTCATTTGATATATAGAATAGTACGAATGCTATTTTTTCTTACCAAATCAACATAAACAGAAAACTGAACAAAAAAAGAAAATTCAGAAAAATTTGGCACTTATTTATTTATACAATATACTATGCAATTCATATAAAAAGATATTAAAATCAGTATCACAATACAAAGAACTGGAGAAGTGTGATTTACACTGCATACAGTTGACTCACATTCATATCTCAACATTGTAAACAAAGTAAACAGGGCAGCATTGTGATATGAAATCTATAAAATACTGTGAATCACTTATAATCACACCCTGACATGTACTACTTCCACTTTAGCTGTCTCTGGCCTTCTCAAATTCATGTGCAATCTTCAGTGCAGTGGTATTGAGTCCTACAGACTGCATATTTATCATGATGGCCACTACGACCCCCTTAGGAGGAGTCACTCTCTGTCCTGGAGCATTCAGACCCTCACTGGGTAACACCAGTAATACACTGCTCGCCCCTACAGCAGCTCCTGTGTGAGAGGCGTAGTGCCTGCGCATGCGACATTGCCCGTACTTCTGCTGCTTCTCAACCACCAGCCAGCCTTGAGCATAGCAGCCATCTTTATTCCACGCAGCCTCAGTTTTATCCACAGGAGCCCACAGAGCTTTAGCTGTTTGGGGTTTGAGGAAGCCTGGCAGGAACCCGCTCGTGTCAGTCATGTCTGCTAGCTGATAGCTGTAGAGCATGGCGTTACCAAAAAGCAGCAGATCACCAACTGTGGACAGGAAGCCCCCTCCAGCCCACTTATAAGAGTTGTCCACATAGGGACAGTTCACAATGCGGCCCTTTTTATTGCAATGGTAATACCTGGAGGAGGGAATAAATACAAAGAATTAAAATGAGACCAAAGCAGCCACTTTGACAAGTAGTAGTTACATGACCAATATGAGATTAAAGCCTTACTTTGCCATTATGATGCATTCAGCTTACCTCGGTGGGGAATGGGAAGTCAGAATTATGTTATTTTTGACCTCCATGCTTTTGAGCAACAAAATTGCGGGGGAAAAAAAAGGACTCCCGTATTGTCAATATTTTACAACCCCAAATCAGAAAAAGTTGAGATGGTATGGAAAATGCAAATATAAAAAGAAAGCAGTGATTTCTAAGTTTACTTTGACTTTCATTACAGACTGTATGAACCCAAGATATTTCATGTTTTGTCTTGTCAACTTGATTTCCATCCATTTCTTCATTTCAGGCCTGCAACACATTCCAAAAAAGTTGGGACGGGGAAATATAAGGCTAGTAATGAGGTAAAACAATTAAATAATGATGTGATTTGAAACAGGTGATGTCAACAGGTGACTGTAATCATGATTAGATACAAAATCAGTATCCAGGAAAGGCCTAGTCTCTGAGGAGCAAAGATGGGCTGAGGATCTCCAGTTTGTCAAGAAATGCATGCGAGAATGACTGAAATGTTTAAAAACAATCTTTCTTAAAGAAAGATATGAAGGGAAAAAAAATCTCTGACTAAGGCACTCCAAATTAAAATGTCTTTAATATTTTAGACAAGTCCTACATGGACAAATTAAAAACAAAGCCCACGCGTAACGGCATGGGTGCCTTCTTCAGGGCAATATCACAAAGGAACAAGATAGCTTTGTTCAAGATGTAGAAAAGGACAGGTGAAGACAATTGGATAATTAGTCCTGAAGCTCTACACATTGCTGAGTCCGCCCCTCACACAGCTCCCAGCACTAAAAAGTTTTCCATCAAAAACTGTCAATCAATGGCTTGGGCCCGCCTCTCACACGGCTCCCAATCCAAGACAGCCATCATTCAAAATATTGCAAAAACATCAAAAATACACATATATTCCAGTCACTGCAAGTATACACAACCCACATACATGCACAAAGGGTACAGAGAGAGAGAAAAAAAAATATATAAAAATCTTAAAAAAAAAAAAAAAGATTTATATATATTTTTTTCTCTCTCTCTGTACCCTTTGTGCATGTATGTGGGTTGTGTATACTTGCAGTGACTGGAATATATGTGTATTTTTGATGTTTTTGCAATATTTTGAATGATGGCTGTCTTGGATTGGGAGCCGTGTGAGAGGCGGGCCCAAGCCATTGATTGACAGTTTTTGATGGAAAACTTTTTAGTGCTGGGAGCTGTGTGAGGGGCGGACTCAGCAATGTGTAGAGCTTCAGGACTAATTATCCAATTGTCTTCACCTGTCCTTTTCTACATCTTGAACAAAGCTATCTTGTTCCTTTGTGATATTGCCCTGAAGAAGGCACCCATGCCGCTACGCGTGGACTTTGTTTTTAATTTGTCCATGTAGGACTTGTCTAAAATATTAAAGACATTTTAATTTGGAGTGCCTTAGTCAGAGATTTTTTTTCTCTTTTTTGGCTGTGGATCTAGAATACCTTGGATTAAAGAGCACCCAAACCTAAAAAAAGACTCTAAACCATTGGAAAAAGAGCACGCCATAATCTAAAAAAACTAAAGATATGAAGGGATTTGGATATTTCACCCTCAATGATGCACAATATCGTTAAATGATTCAAGAAATCTGAAGGAATTTCAGTGTGTAAAGGGCAAGGTGCAAGTATAAGCTGAACAAACATGATCTCCAATCCCTCAGATGACACTGCATCAAGAACCGTCATTCATCTATAACTAATATAGCCACTTGCGCTCGGGATTACTTTGGCAAACTTTTGTCAAGCACTACAACATCCACAAATGGTAATTAAAACTTTACTGTGCAAAAAGGAAACCTTATGTTAACTGTGTCCAGAAGTGCCATCGACTTCTCTGGGCTCGGAAGCATCTGGGATGGAGCATCACACAGTGGAAATGTGTATTGTGGTCAGACGACTCAGTATTCCAGGGTTTTTTTGGAAGAAATGGATGCTGTGTGCTCTGGTCCAAAGATGAAAAATGACCATCCAGTTGATTACCAGCAACAAGTCCAAAAGCCAGGGTCTGTCATGGCATGGGGTTGTGTCAGTGCCCTTGTCAAAGGTAACTTACGTTTCTGTGATGGCAGCGTTAATGCAGAAAAGTACATTGAGATTTTGGAGCGACATATGCTGCCTTCAAGACGACATCTTTTCTAGGGATATTTCAACAAGACAATATAAAACCATTTTCTGCACACATTACAAAGGCATGGCCGTGGAAGAAGAGGGTGCCTGTCCCCTCTGTCCTCAATCATTGGTGTCAGCTGTCTACCGCTAGCAATGATGACTGCTTCATTAGAATGTGCAGCAAAGGCAAATGGGCTGCGAGCCCCACACCAGAGTGACAGAGTCGCCTGCAGCGGTGGCACACGCGGCTTGGCCGAGCCACCACAGAATGTCTGGCTTCATGAACTCTCGCATACTATTCTCCTCTCCTAACAAAGCACCTTGCACAGTAAGGTAAGACAAATGATGTCGTGCACCCATCGTGTTGTCTCTCTGGACCTCCAGACCTGATGCCAAGTGGTGCACAAAAGTGCCACAGACCTGATGGGTATGGAAGTTGCCCCGCAGTGACAACTGATTTGCCGAGTGATGTCATCCATTGGCCATCTGGTGGTGTGCCATTGACCCTGTTGGGTTCATCTGCCACATTGCACCAAAAAGCGCCCTGCTGCCAGCACCTTATTGGTGATGTACTATTTAACCCATAGCTGGAACCCAGGCAGGTGCTACCACTCTGGGTCAGAGCGGACCTGGGAGCAATGGGTAACTCCACTTTCCCCAATACTCAAGTCATCCTGGACCTGAGACTCACCACCGGTTGCAGTTTAAAGTCATATGCAGGACACTTCTGTCCTCAGTAGAGAATGTGTGGTGAATTTTGAAAGGGAAAAAAATGTACTGTTGCACACCATAAGACCCGTTTGCAGGAAGAATGAGACAAAACAACATCTGAAGCACTTCATCACTTGGTGTCTCCAGTCCCTGAATATCTTTGAAGTGTTGTGAAAAGGAATGGCAAGATTACAAAGTGGTCAATGCTTTACCGTCACAACTTATTTGAAATGTGTTGCAAGAACCAAAATTGAAATGTATTTATTTTGAAAAAACAGTAATAAAATTCACAAGGTAAAACATTAAACAATATGCTTTTGTATTATTCTGAGTGCAATACAGGTCAAAGATTATTTACAAATCATTGTTTTCAGTTTTAATTTCAACATACTGTTCTAGCATTTCCTGACTTCTTGTACGTTGCACAAGCTAATATGTCTGTTTATAGGTCTAAAAAATACTTTATACAGTCTAACTCATTTAAAGGTAAGACATGCTACTTTATTTATTGTTCATGCTGTGATCAGCCATGCTGAGCTGACACCTCTTGCTAAATTTGGGTTGAAATCACCATATGAGTAGGAATTCCAAGTTGAAGGGACATTTTCATGGGTTTTTCCTCGTCATGACTTGCACTATGCTCAGAATTACGACATACCAGACGATTTTTAAACGTGCATGTGATCCCAACTTTAATCCCATTTGCCTTCCTCAGGAGGAGGCCCTGATTACCTGGATCGGTTGTAGATAATGGGGTCGTTCTCGTCTGGCACAGTGTTAAGCATGCCCAACTCGCGGAACATGTTCATCATGAGGTCCACGAAGCGCCGACCTGCTGCTCTCTCCAGCACAGCACTCAGCAGGGTGAAAGCATGAGTAGAGTATAAGAATGTAGTGCCTACAGAAAGCAAACAGTCATATACTACCAGATGATTTTAGCTCAGACTAGCAAATCTCGGCTCACCAAATCTACCTCTAGTTATTTTTAATAGTTAATTGCTATTATTGTTACTGAACTAAAGGACTTGCATATTAATTTTTATAATTAAAAAGCGGGGCGACACGGTGGTGTAGTGGTTAGCACTGTCGCCTCACAGCAAGAAGGTTCTGGGTTCGAGCCCAGTGGCTGACGGGGGGCCTTTCTGTGTGGAGTTTGCATGTTCTCCCCGTGGGTTTCCTCCGGGTGCTCTGGTTTCCCCCAAAGGTATGCAGGTTAGGCTAATTGGTGGCTCTAAATTGACCGTAGGTGTGAGTGTGAATGGTTGTTTGTCTCTGTGTGTCAACCCTGCGATAACCTGGCGACTTGTCCAGGGTGTACCCCGCCTCTCGCCCATAGTCAGCTGGGATAAGCTCCTGCGACCCTGCACAGGATAAGCGGCTACAGATAATGGATGGAATTAAAAAGTGACTTTCAATGGCCATCTAAGATTTATTTTGTAATGAAATTCTGAGATGAATTTTTAATTTAAAATGATTTCATCTCCATATTCATCTGTTTTCACACTGGTTAACTGTATCTTACACTACCCACAACTAGTGTTGGCTCACATACTTTCTCATCTGTACAATTTGCTCAAACACAAAGAGATCTGAAGCTTCAACATTCATGCTAACATTGCAATCAACACCATCATGTCAGTCATCTTGTAGATTGTGAACTAGCCAAACCAAGTCTTTTCTGTCAATCTGTCATATCACTGCATTGCATTCTGGAACTCTGAGTCAAACACTTGAGATCGCCTCTATTCTGTGTTGGATTTCTCATTAATATGAACATGGGGCAAGCCATGGCCTAATGGTTCAAGAAGCAGCTTTGGGACCAAAAGGTTGCCAGTTCAATTTCTGGACCAGCAGGAATGGCTGAAGTGCCCTTTAGCAAGGCATGCAACCCCCACCTGCTCTGGGTATGCTGTACGTCGCTCTGGATAAGAACGTCTGCTAAATGCCTGTAATGTAATGTAATTAACATTGCCAGAACACAGTAAGTGAGAAAAGAAGCTCTTCCTTTTTATTGTTTGAGGCTAACAGAGAAACCTGACCTATGGAGCACTTGCATGTGATGTCACAGCCGATCCAGATTGTGACAGACGCCATCTTGTCGGTCAAACGCCATATTCCGCCTTCTACTTCTACTTTTACTTCTACCTTTTCTTCTGGAAAACCCTACGATATACAATTCTACTACAACGGCTGCGGCTACAAGCTCTCCCTACCTGTGCACGTTTTTTATGTTTTGTGTGTGTATTTTTGCGTGTTGTTCGTCTGTACCGGACTTCAATATCCACTACAACCGTATGGACTTACTGGACATTGGTTTCCAGCAGAAAATGACGGTTTGTAGCGATTTCCATCGCATGCACAACGTTCCGGATGAGATAGCGAGACCAGCGGGGTCTCCGTGGATTGTTATCGGAAGCAAAGCGAAGGAGGCGGCACCGGGAGCGGAAGCAAAAGCGAGGCTGCAGGCAGAGCCGGCCTGTTGACTAAGCTCAGAAAACAGCCACTCAAACCTCCACTGCTAAGCCTCTACCTCGCCAATGCCAGATCCATGTAAACAAGACGGACGATTTGGAATTACAGCTGGAATTACCTTATTCTATTCTATAATCGGCTGGTCAGTGCTATACTCAATACTTAAGTGACTTACCCGTCCAATGAGGATTCTTGTTTACAAGATGCCACATCTGAGTCGCTGACAAATCCTGAATTTCTGTAGAGATAACTGTCCAGAGATTTATAGGCACGCAGTGCTTCACCACTGAACAGCGAGGGAAAGTTAATGAGGTAATTATACATGTCCGGGTATTCCGCTGGCAGTTCAAAATCCGGTCGTGAAAACTCCGTCCGGTAAGCCATAAGGGTCACTAATCTGTAGATCGTTTATTTTAGACATATATCTAGTTATCTGTTCATTAGAAAAATGAGCCGTGTAGTCCGTCGGTTGAAATTGATCCATTCTGTACACGAGTGCAGCAGTATTCAGCGGTGTTTTTGACCGACAAGATGGCGGTTGTGTACTTTCCGGTCACGTGACTGCAAGATCTCTATATACCTAGACAACCGCAAACTTCTCTCAGGAATAATGAAAATACACCAAACACCAACCAACAAATTAGGACAAGAATCAGTAAGAATCACAATTCATTATAAACACATTTATTGTGTTAGTGTGGAGTTTCCATTTAATTGATCTGAGTCAGTGGGTTTTAAATTATTCTCATAATGAAAATAATCTAAAAGTGATTATTTTACAGAAAATTAAACATCCAAGTCATCCATCAATTTTCTATATTGCTTATCCATCAGGGGAAACTGGAGCCAATCCCAGCTGACTTTGGGTGAGAGGCAGGGTTCAGCCTGGGCAGGTTGCCAGTCTATCGCAGAGCTAACACAGAAACAAACAACCACTCGCACTCATATTCGCACCGATGGGCAATTTAGAGTAGCCAGTTGACCTAATCCACATCTTTGGGCTGTGGGGGAAACTGGAGCACCTGGAAGAAACCCATGCAGATATGAGAACATGCACACTCCATACAGAAAGGCCCTAGTCGGCCACGTGGTTCAAACCCAGAACCTTCTTGCTGTGAGGTGACTGCGCTAACCACTGCACCACCCTGAAAAGGAAACGTTTGCAAAATTTTGCCAAATAGTATGTCATTCTAATGTAATTATGATTCATCAGGCTGCATAAAAGCTGGTTTTATTGTGCACCCAGTCAGAATATCTGAGAACAGTTACCAGTCAGATCGTATCAGGAAAAATAAAACACATTAGTTGCAGTTTATTTTATTATTAATTATCCACATGGAGCAAGTCCAATTACTTCACATTCATTGTGTAGCACATGCACAACGCTCACCTGGCTCGAAAATAAGTGGATCATCCTTAAACAGGTCTAAGGCTTGGATAACACTCTCGAAGCTGTCTTTGATGTAGTACTCCTCCTGCTCAAACTCTTTCTTCTTTTTGCCATGCTTTGCATCTTTGCTTTTCTTTCTGTTGTCCTGCTGTGTGGATTTCTCTTCGGCCTCATCAGAACCTCTCTCTTCTTTTTTCTCTGGAGGCTTTAATAGACGTTTTGCTTTCTCTTTCTCTTCTCTCACTTTTTTGGGGTCTTTTTCATAGTGACGGATTCCACTCAGGTGAGACAGCAGCAGTCGTGAGGTGATTGTGACCTGGTTCAAGCACACAAAACAATAATTCTTGCTGAAAGAGATGCATCTGTCTTTTGATTTTACACACATACAAAAATAATAATAAAAAAAACCCACACACACAGTGACATGCTGTTAGTGGGGAAATGATCCACCACGGGGTGCTGTGATGAGGCATAATGCAAAGTGGAGAGCTGTTACCAACTTGAAGTTGATATTTTTCCCAATAACAACATGTCACAGTGTGTTTTATTTCTCTTAAACCACAGCAATATGCCAATGATTTCATCCATCCATTATCTGTAACCGTTTATCCTGTACAGGGTCGCAGGCAAGCTGGAGCCTATCCCAGGTGACTACGGGCGAAAGGCGGGGTACACCCTGGACAAGTCGCCAGGTCATCACAGGGCTGACACATAGACACAGACAACCATTCACACTCACATTCACACCTACGGTCAATTTAGAGTCACCAGTTAACCTAACCTGCATGTCTTTGGACTGTGGGGGAAACCGGAGCACCCGGAGGAAACCCACGCGGACACGGGGAGAACATGCAAACTCCACACAGAAAGGCCCCCCCATCAGCCACTGGGCTCGAACCCAGAACTTTCTTGCTGTGAGGCAACAGTGCTAACCACTACACCACCGTGCCGCCCCTCCAATGATTTCAATTGTGTATTAATCTAAGAATAAAACATCATACTTTTTTTCATTTATACCTCAAAAAACAAGCTAGTTCATGTCACTGTTGATGATCTCACTGTTATAAACAGTAATTCTCTCACTTTTTTGTTTTCTCTTACTTGAAGTGAATAAGGAAAAAAAATATTGCAGCTTGTCATGTTATGAAGAAAACGCATAGAACCCTAAAAATCTCCAAATCTTTTGAGTGTTACAAAGCGCTGACACTGGAGACGCGTTCCAAAAACGCTAAATATACATCCACTTCCAGAAAGCTTCATAAAGACAACCGTTACGCGTTTTTCTTTGTTAAATAACAACGTTTTTAAAATCTGTATATGTGGAGCATCCACCATACACGTACTTGTGCAAGTTGTTACTATAGAAATGCTAATGTAGTCGAAGGAAAACGTTAATATAAACCTTGCAGCCAGCACAACTGTCAGAGCTGCTGTTATTGGAAATAATACATTCTGGCCAATCAAAATCAAGCAGCTCTCAACAGCGTTGTGGTAAAAAAGAAATATTCCTGAACGTTGTATCTTACATCCTTTCCCTCAAACTGTTTTACAGGGAATTCAGGCACATATTTTTGGACGGGAGCATCTAGCTCCAGCTTGCCATCTTCCCACACTCGAGCAACAGCAGCTGCAGTCAGAGATTTACTGATGCTGGCGATCCTCATCACAGTTCCCACACCGCAAGGCACTCTGTTCTCCAAGTCAGCATACCCTATACCTGGAGGAACAAGTCTACATCAGATGTAATGCCAATTTCTTTTTCGTAAAGGGAACTTGAACAAACGTGAAGGAGCACTGATGCAGCTACATACCTTCACCCCACACTTGAGTGCCATCGACAGAAACTCCAATGACCACGCCAGGAGCTCCAACTTCATCCTGTTAGCAAACAGCACATTGTAGACAGTGTCACAAAGTTCACAAGTGTCCACACTACAATGTGCCCAAGTAGTTCAAAAGTAAAGCCTGCAGCATAATTTTGACTGATATCAGCCAACATGGTTTCACTTGCAACTTAGTAACCATTCACATCACTCAAGTCAAGGAGGGGATCGAACAGGGAATAGCATGTGTCACTTCCCTTACAACTCTATTTGTATTAAACCGAAATACAAGTGAATCCCTGGTGTTTGAATTTTTCATAAAATCAGGGCAGCACAAAGAAAACATGAGAGAAACGCTGAATACTCTCTCTACCAATTACAATAACTTTATGATGCTTTTTGGAAATTCAGCTCAGGTCCTTTTGAAAGGAAGTTGACCAGAGGAAGAGTAAACTTGCTGGAAAGAAATCCAGTTTATTATAAACAGCTACCAGCTGACCAAGTCGGACAAATTCAAAAACCACCTTTACTAGCTGGTAAGTACTTGTAGAAAGGAAACAATTTCTGAAATAGGCATTTGTAAGAAATAATACTAAGGCAACTTGAATGTCTCAAACATCTATTTACAGTGCCTTCCAAGATTATTGGCCCCTTTTGTAAAGATTACTTTACAAAAAAATCCATCTTTTGATGATCTCATCTCATCTCATTATCTGTAGCCGCTTTATCCTGTCCTACAGGGTCGCAGGCAAGCTGGAGCCTATCCCAGCTGACTACGGGCGAAAGGCGGGGTACACCCTGGACAAGTCGCCAGGTCATCACAGGGCTGACACATAGACACAGACAACCATTCACACTCACATTCACACCTACGCTCAATTTAGAGTCACCAGTTAACCTAACCTGCATGTCTTTGGACTGTGGGGGAAACCGGAGCACCCGGAGGAAACCCACGCGGACACGGGGAGAACATGCAAACTCCACACAGAAAGGCCCTCGCCGGCCACGGGGCTCGAACCTGGACCTTCTTGCTGTGAGGCGACAGCGCTAACCACTACACCACCGTGCCGCCCCCTTTTGATGATCTCACACTGAAAAAAGAAGGAAAAACCCAACCTTTAATTAAAACATGTTTATTCAAAGAAAAACACATTTTTGGATTTAAATGTTTTTGTTGAGAATAATTATTTCTTGATGAGGAATTTTTTTTTTATGAGTAAATTTATTTTAATTCAAGCTTGGACTTTTCTCATTTTTTCAATGTGAGATAAAGCTACGCTACATTACATTAATGGCCTTTAGCAGATGCTCTTATCCAGAGCGACGTACAACATACCCAGAGCAGCCTGGGGAGCAGTTGGGGGTTAGGTGCCTTACTCAAGGGCACTTTAGCCATTCCTGTTGGTCCAGGGAATCAAACCGGCAACCTTTTGGTCCAACAGCTGCTTCTCTAACTATTAGGCAGATACTTCACCAAAAGGTGGATTTTTTTTCGAACCCTTTTCACTAATCTTTACAAGGGGTGCCAATAATCACGGAGGGCACTATATTTGTTCAAACTATAATGAATTTCCTGGTTACATAATTGCAAGTTTTGACCGTATAGCACATGGTTATAGAAGCGAGTTATTTATTATCATACTAGCTGGTGTCATCCAGGTGAGGATAAGTCTGATTCCTCTCAAGATTTCTTCTTCATGTTGTCTCAGGGAGTTTTTACTTGCCGCCATCACTGACTAACGATACATTTATAAATTCAGATATGTACAATTTATATCCAGAATTAATATATTTCTGTAAAGCTGTTTTGTGACAATGTTAAAAGAGCTATACGAATAAAACTGAATTGAATTGGGTGGCAAGCAAGCAGGGTCTGGGTTCGAACCTGCCAGTCAACTGGGGCCTTTCTGTGCGGAGTTTGTACTGTGCCTGTGTGGGTTTCCCCCGGATATGACCAAGTATAATAATATTTGTGTCTCATTTGTTTAACTGGGTTCTCTTTATCTACTTTTTGGACTTGTGTGAAAATCTGATGACGTTTTAGGTCATATTTACACAGAAATATAGAAAATTCTAAAGGGTTCACAAACTTTCAAGCACCACTGCCCAGCCAAAAAAAGTCACCACTTGGATTTAAATAAGCAAATACATAAGAGCCTTTAATTGGATAATTACTGCAGTGAATAATAGTTTTGGCTGGCAACAATTCTTTTAACCCTAACCGATGCAGTGAGTAGCTTCCATTTCTTAAACAAACAAGTCAGAAGACGTATCCCATGCTCATGGAAAAGATATTACTGTGTTTCAGAAAGGTCAAATTATTGGCCTACATCAAGCAAAGAAACCAACTAAGGAGATTGCTGCAATGACTGGAATTGGGTTAAGAACTGTCTAACGCATTATTAAAACCTGGAAGAATAGTGTTGAACCATCAACTTCATGGAAGGAAAAAGATTCTGACTGACCATGATCAGAGATCACTTAAATGCTTGGTGAAGCTGAATTGGAAAAACAAACAGTAGAACTCGGAGCTATGTTTTATTGTGAAATTAAGATCATTTCCACACTCTCAGTGTGACAAGAGCTCACAGGATTGGGACTAAACAGCTGTGTGACCATAAGAAAACCACTCAATAGTGAGACTAATCAGAAGAAAAGGCTTCAATTTGCTAGGGAGCATAAAGATTGGACTCTGGAGCAATGGAAAATGGTCTTGTGGTCTGATAACTCCAGATTTACCCTGTTCCTGAGTCAGGGTAAGAAGGGAAGCTCATGAAGCGATGCACCCATCATGCACAGTGGCCACTGTACAAGCCTCTGGAGATAGTGTTATGATCTGTGGTTGCTTCAGTCGGTCAGTTCAAGGCTCAGCAACGTTATGGGGCAATAAAATGAAGTTCGCTGATGACCTGAATGACCAGGTTATCACATCAATGGATTTGCTCTTCCCTAATGGCACAGGCATAAAATTAGGGCTCAGATTGTGAAAGAGTGGTTCAGGAAGCATGAGAGATCATTTTACACATGAATTGGCCACCACAGTTCCGACCTTAACCCCACTGAGAATCTTTGAGATGTGCTGGGGAAGACTTTAAGTCAAGTTTATTTTTATAGCACTTTTAACAACAGACATTGTCGCAAAGCAGCTTTACAGAATTTTAATGAGCTAATTTTATCCCTACTCTATCCCCAATAAGCAAGCCTGTGGCGACAGTGGCAAGGAAGAAGAAGAAACCTTTATTCGTCACATGCACACTTCAAGCACAGTGAAATTCATCCTCTGCATTTAACCCATCTGAAGCAGTGAACACATGCACACACACCCAGAGCAGTGGGCAGCCCAAAGCGCCCGGGGAGCAGTCAGGGGTTCGGTACCTCGCTCAAGGGCACCTCAGCCCAAGGCTGCCCCACGTCAACCTAACTGCATGTCTTTGGACTGTGGGGGAAACCGGAGCACCTGGAGGAAACCCACGCAGACACGGGGAGAACATGCAAACTCCACACAGAAAGGCCCTTGCCGGCCGCTGGGTTTGAACCCGGAACCTTCTTGCTGTGAGGCGACAGCACTAACCACTACACCACCATGCTGAAAAACTCCCTCAGACGACATGAGGAAGAAACCTCGAGAGGAACCAGACTCAAAAGGGAACCTTTAGTCCTCAGCCATAAAAGCATTAATGTAAGTGTCCAGAGCATCTAATCCACAAAGATTAGGACTGACTGCACTCACCCCGGACAATCTCTTCCCTCTGGCAGGTTTAGGGTCATAAAGTCACAAACAGCAAGACACCAAAATAGCTTCTTCCCCAGGGCTGTAAAAGCTCTGCTGGAGGCCTGATCCAGACTTGGACTCTCACTCTGCACCTTACTGTGTTTGGCTACATTGAATAATTACATACTGCTGCTTGTATGCCAATATGGTGCTTTTAAAAACGTTATGTATATTATTTATTTATTTTATTGATATGCTGCTGTGATCTGAGCCCTCAAACAGTGTTTCGTTGTATAGTAATGTGCAATGACAATAAAGAATCTATCTATCTATCTTCCACTTTACACAGTGGTTCGAGTCTCTCATCCTCAACACAAGATCTCAGTGAAAAATTAATACAACTCTGGACTGAAACAGATGTTGTGACACTGCATAAGTTTATCAAAAACAATGCATGCTGTAATGAAACCTAAAGGCGGTCCAACCAAAAGTTAGAGTGGGCAACTTTCATTTTTTTTTTTTGGCAAGGCAGTGTATATTCAGGTATTTGGGTAGATGCTCTGGACACTTACAGATTGTGATTCTTTTCAGCTGCTGAACTGAAGGCACCAGCACAATAGTGAAAACATAACAGAAGTGATGACGAAGACGACGAAAACACAGCAACAAGAGTTACATGTCAATCCTGAAATCAAAATGTTGACCTCTTCTGCTCCTCAGACCTGCCTGATCCATCCTAGTGCCCTATGTCTGGCTGGAGTCTCATCACATCGCTCCTGCGGACGACTGGCCCATATGGACAGTTGAAAGTCAGACTTGGAAGACGCTCTGGACACTTACAGTAATGCTTTTATGGCTGAGGACTACAGTTGACTTGCTAACTTTAGAACTGCAGTTGTCATGAACAGTTTTGCACTCAAGTTTCCATCAATGAGGAGCACGGGTGGCCAAGTGGTTAGAGCGCTTGACCGCTAAGCAAACGGTCCCTGGTTCGAGCCTCGGCTCGACGGGGATGTGGGGCTCGCTCCCTGTCCACCCAGCAGTGAATGGGGACCTGGTGGAAACACTGGGGAAGTTAAAGGTGGCGAGGAAAGGAACTGGCCACCCTACCTCACTATGCCGATGGCCCAGGACAAGTGCGCTCTCTAACAGGCACTCCCCCAATGTACGAATCGTATATGGGACTCCCCTTTTTTTCCATCAATGAAGAGTTATAACATCAACGAAACAGACTTCATCTTAAAACTGTTCAAATCACGTTGTCTGTTATCACCGAAATGAGGATGGGTTCCCTTTTGAGTCCGGTTCCTCATGCAGTGTTGCCAGATTGGGCGGTTTCCCACCCAATTGGGCGGTTTTGAATTCTACTTTGCAGGCAAAAAATGGCTTGGGCTGGTTGACAAAAATTGGGTGGGTTTGACATTAGTTCGGCGGGTTTTTATCAAATGTTTATAAATATTTCGCACCAACGTTCTGTGTGAGAATGCAGCCAGAGAGACTTATATAGCCTTAGAAGGACTTTGATGCAGCACACTCTATGTACTGTCTACGTCCACTCCAATCCATATTAAACACTTCTGTGACCCAATCAGAGATTGTGGGCATCACACGACACAGAGTGCAGTTAGTGAACGACGGCTAGTCAAGATGCCAAAGTGGGCAAAATACAAAAAAAAGTACAGAAAGGAGTGGGAAAACGACCCAGATTTAAAGTTATGGATAGTTTCATTGAATGACGGAGAGAAGGCACACTGCAAAGTTTGCCGCATCAAGTCATTTTACATTTTGGGCGGTTTTAAGTGCATTTTGGGCGGGTGTGGGTGGTAAAAGAGAGCAACTGGACTTGCTTGAAGATTCTTGAAGACGTTTCACCTCTCATCCGAAAGGCTTCTTCAGTTCTGTCTGACTAGTAGGGAGTATCAGGTATTTATCCTCTCATGGATGAAAAGCTCATCTAAGGTGTCGTTGAGTCATCCTGTTGGTGTGGGTCACTGGGGACTGGATGTGAACGGCCTCGAGAGTCGTTAGGATGATCAATGGATTGCCTGTTAAGGTGATCAATGGAATGCTGATTCTCTCTGTCCTCCTGTGAGTCGCTGAAAACAGCTGGGTTTTGGTGTGCATTCAGTTGTCTGGGAAGTGTGCCAAGGACTGCATTGCAGGTGGCTGATAAATGATGTCTCAGGCCCTGTCCACACGGCAACGGATTCAGGTGAATCCGATACAATTGTTTATCGTTTCAGCCTGGCGTCCACACGGCACCGGCGTTTTGGGTGCCCCAAAATGAAATCTTTTGAGAACGGGTTCCAGAGTGGAAAGATCTGGCAACGTTGCCGTTGCGAAGTCGTCTGGATGAGTAGAACGGATTTGTTTACGATGACATCACAACCACATGACTGTGAGTGCTTCATGCCGGGTAGAAGTGTAACGAACTCGATGCGAGTTGTCAACAAATCCTATAACTTGGTTCATGAAACGCACTTACAAAATATTTTCACTGTGAATATTTATTGTGTAATGGTGCAAAGTGAGAGAGAGAATAGCCCTTAGGGCAGAGTCAATCCCGCCAGCAAAAATAGGGAAAAAAAGGAGCGATCTCACCTCTTCAGATGTTGGTTTAAGTCCTACAATACATTCCTCAAAAAGGGCGTAGAACAACAAATTAATCCATCAACGTGTAGCATTCAATTTATTCCGGACCATTAAAGACGCCGCCTTCCGTGTAGAATCACACGTCATCCTCGCCGCCATATTGGATGGGGCAAAGCGGAGAATAAAGATGCCTCATTCATGTGCTGCGTTTAACTGTACCACCAGGTTTACCGTCCAAATGAGATCACATGGGATTACCTTTCACAGGTGAGACTGGAAAAATACTTTTCATTGTATTTGGTCATTATAACGTAATTTTACGAACAGATTTTTCTGACTTTGTGGCTAATATGAAGTCTCGCGCATAATAGTTTATGCGCATGCGTCCTTACTACTTCTATTGTTCTGGTGTCTCCGAAGGGACCGTCTTACAGCGCCCCTAGAGGTGTGGCATGTGTACTGCATCGTTTTCAGCAAGCGTTGCGTTGCCATATGGACCTGATATTTTACTGATCGTTGCCCATGTGGACGCGATATTTTTTTAAATAACATCTCGTTGCCGTTGTCGTGTGGATGTAGCCTTAGACCCCCACCTCTGTTCAGTGATGGCCGTTCCAGGTTGACAAAAATGGCTTCTTTAACCCCTCGCTCATACCAACGATCCTCTCTGGCTAAAATGCATACGTTGCAATCCTGAAATGAGTGTCCTTTGTTGTTAAGATGAAGGTAGACAGCAGAGTCCTGGCCTGAGGAACTGGCTCTCCTGTGTTGAGCCATGCGCCTGTGAAGCGGTTGTTTTGTTTCACCAATATACGAGTCTGTGCATTCCTCACTGCACTGAATTGCATACACTACGTTGTCCTGTTTGTGTCTGGGTATTCTGTCCTTAGGGTGGACCAGTTTCTGCTTCAGGGTGTTACTGGGTCTGAAATGTACCGGAATGTTGTGTTTGTAGAAGATCCTCCTGAGTTTCTCAAGGGGTGTTCACATGGCACATGTTTGCATCGATGCTGCACCGATGTATTTTGTTGCGATATATCTTACACCGGTGTAAATTTTGTGGAGCGTTCACACGTCACAAACCTGCTTACTAGAGAGAAGCGTGTTAGCACCGGTGCAGCCCCACTTGCGTTCACACGGCAGTTTTTGCGACCGTGCTATACGATAGTAATAATGCGGAAATGAAATATGCGCATGCGTGAAAATGTACTTCCTTTTCCCGGTTGTCATGGCATCACCAAGCGCCGGGAAAACAACGTGGATGAAGACACGCAGTTCTGTTGTTGTTGATATTCGCCATTTTGGAAGCGCAAAATACCAGGACGCAAATTATGCAATGCCCGTATGTAATCAACTCTCCTCACGCGTAGCGAGTCTACCCCTGTAGCGTTCATTTTATATCGGTGCTGCCCCGCAAACTAGCATTTACTCCGGAGTAAATTTCTTAAACCACCTCCCGAGCAGGGTTAGATTTGCACCGGTTTAAGCAGCTTTCAGGGGCTACACCGGTATAACTTTGTACCGTGTGAACGCTCTACCGGGGCAGCCCCGGTGCTACACCGGAGTAAAAGTTGCCATGTGAACACCCCTTCAGATAGACCAGAAATGTAGGGAATGACAATGTTCTTGCGTTTGTTCCTGTTATCCTCCTTGTCCGTTATGTTCCTTTTTCTGCTCTTGAAGAAAGACCAGTTGGGATACCCGCAGTTCTGAAGTGCTTTCTTGATGTGATTCTGTGATTTTAGATGAGCTTTTCATCCATGAGAGGATAAATACCTCATGCTCCCTACCAGTCAGACAGAACTCATACAAGTCAACCTATACGGAATGTCCGTATTTTATACGGATTTGATTCAATAAACGTAGTATACGGGCGTACAAATAAAGTTATACGGATTCTTTAAAAAAACTTCAATATTTATTTAGAGCTATAATCAATTCCCACGATGATAAAAGAGTGCATAACATTTACAAACGTACTGTACACCACAGACAGCACTGACAGCCAGTAAAGAGTCTTATGAAATCGCACGTTATCTTGTGGTAGCGAGACTTCGTTCCACTTCTGATCATGCGCACACCGCATTGCGAGAATCCCGCCAACCAGGAAGTAACATTTCCACCTGAGCGACTTTCACTAGCGACTGAAAAGATTCTGAATGGGCACTCTGGCAAGATCAACACAGACACTTGCTGTGACATGCAGCCTCGTGAGGTATTGGTGCAGAGCGCTAAAAAAGCTGTCATGGAGTACAATTCAGAACATTAGAGTGACACTTTGTGTTTTTGTCAAACATTGGAGCTTTGTATTCATTCTGAAGGTTTATTGTTATTAATATTGAATAAAAAGTAACTTGGATATCATTGTTAATTATCATTCAAATTTTAGGTAAATTATTTTAATTTGCATCTTATACGGATTTTATAAGGGAAATATGGATTTTGGAGGTTGGTTATAGACCCCTTCGCAGTAAACGTCATTCATATGTAAGAGGAAATTGCGCGCGCAGCCTGGACCCAAAAAAGACTCAGCGACGGTAGAGACGAGAAGAAATATTTGGAAGAAATGCCTAGTTGTTGTGTTGTTGGGTGTCAGAATCGTAGCAGTGATGGGGTTAAAACGTACAGAATTCCAGCAGGCTCTCACCCATTCCAAAAAAAATCGCCGACGTCTATGGCTACAAGCCATCAAATGTGTAGACTGGGATGAAAGCACTATCAAAAATGCGCGGGTTTGCAGCGCCCACTTCATCACAGGTAAGATCAGGCTATTTATTAAATCTTTCTTTTTTATTCTTTCTAGTCTTCGTTTATTGATGTAGCAAAATACTTTGGTAGCGTTTGTCTGATTAGCTGGGTCATAGTTACACAATGTAGTGAATATTGTTAGCATGTTTTCATCAATTTCAGTGTAAAACACGTTCTGTACATGCCCGCACATAACATAATCATATGCGTCTAAAGACTTGTAGGCACGAAGTTTTTCGTGGGTGTACACTGAAGTCTTGTCAATAAGGTACGAGTATATATCTGGCCATTGTATACCAGGGAACTTACTAACATCGTCCGTCCACTCTTTAATTAAATACGGATCCGGTAGGCGATGTCCACTTGTTAGAGTTAACTTATTTATGTAGCATTCTCGATCTTGTTACGACAATTGTTTGACATAATCTGACAGCTCATAATGCCGGTCTATGGGCAGCGCCATTGTTTCTGAGTCCAGGCTGCGCGTGCATCCTGGCAACGGTCGGTTTGTTTACAAACATGCAAAGGGGTCTATACAGGTTTGATTGACCAAAGCAGGCCCGGCACCAGGAACAGTTTACTAAGGGGGCAATTAGAAATCGCAAGGGGGCAAATATTTTTCATATAGTGTGTAGTAGTGATGGCGGTCTGACAACGTGTTTCAAACAATTAACTGTGCCAACCACAAAACCACGGCCCCGAAGGTTGCTTTAGTCCGGGAAAATCATGTGACATATTACCAGGGCAGTTGCGCTTTATCAACCCCCGTGCCCACCTGTTAACCCTCCCCTCCAATTTTCTCACAGACACGCGGTACAACCGGAAAGATGCCAAACATAAAACAACACACACAAACCTACAGGCAAGTCCTTTACATTTAAAATACATACAAATAGCTCCGCGGCATGAAAACGTCAATGCAAGTCTAAGGTACTTGGCTCGGCGGCCAAAATCATAATTTAAAAAAAAATCAACAGACCCCGCGGCTGCACCAGTAATAGCCTTCCTGACTCGCACCGAGTCAACGCTAACCACTTAATCTGCGATCCCAGTTTAGGCGTGTAGGGGACAAAACACTCTGAAGTGATGAATTTTCACCCCCGCTGAATGGGGGGTGACGTCAACGACACATATTCTTACGCTATTTGCGCACAAAGCGGACCATATATGAACACATACACCAACATAAACGGAGATAAACTTAGCCTACAAAGAAAGAAAATGGATTCACAATATTGTGATTGAATTCGTTTAATTCGGTGGGGGAAAGACTACTCCCGCAAACTGACTGCATATTACAGGATATTGCAGAGACAGTGCACTTGTGTCTATTGGCCCTTTTCCACTACCCTTTTTCACCTCACTTCAGCCCGACACGGCTCGCGTTTCAACTACCTCAGAACAGCAAGACTCAGCTTGCTTCAGCCCTACTCAGCACCCAAAACTCGCACGGTTTTGGAGTAGGGCTGAAGCGAGCTAAACCGAGCCGAGTGGGGCTAGGGGCGTGAGCAGACACTCCCCTGTGCACTGATTGGTGAGGAGGAGTGTCCTCACATGCCCACACACGCCCCGCGAGCACACTGGGATCTGTAAACACCGTAAACCCGGAAGAAGAAGAATTATGAGAATTTCTGAAGCCTTATGCGCCTCGCCTCATCTATACGCTCTTGCCAGTATCTGTTGGCGTTGTCGGTGACAACAAGCCACAGAACCAAGACCAGCAACACTAACAACTCCATGTCCTCCATGTTTATTGTTTACTATCCGGGTCGTGAGACTACCACTTAAAAGGTCACTGATGTCACTGTTTGCGCCGCCTAACGACATCACGTGACGTCCACCCACTTTCGCTAACTCCACCCAGTGTGTCCACCCACTTCCAGCCAGCACGGTTCAGCGTGGTTGTAGTCAAAATGCAACTCCAACAGCCTCACTCAGCCCAACTCAGCACGGCACAGCTCAGCCCAACTCAGCCGCGTTGGTAGTGGAAAAGCGGCATATAACAACCAATCAGATTTGTCCTACCGTGCCAGTTTTAGTAGGGATTTATGTGAAATGTATTTTTGTGCAATGCGCAACCACTTAATATTTCGTATTTGAAAATGCAAATTATTAATACGTCTATAATACATTATATTTTCATAAGAAAACAATTAAGTGATCTGAGTCTCCGTTGAGGGGGCGGGGCTGTAGCCACGAGGGGGCGACGCCCCCTTTCGCCCCCCACGGCGCCGGGTCCGGACCAAAGGTTGACATGTATGAGAACTGCAGAAGCCTTTCGGATGAGAGGTGAAATGTCTTCAAGAATCTTCAAGCAAGTCCAGTTGCTCTCTTTTACCACCCACAGTTACTGTGACCTGGATGACTGAGGCCAAGTTTACATTAGACCGTATCTGTCTCGTTTTCTTCGCGGATGCACTGTCCGTTTACATTAAACCGCCTGGAAACGCCGGGAAACGGGAATCCGCCAGGGTCCACGTATTCAATCCAGATCGTGTCAGCTCCGGTGCTGTGTAAACATTGAGAATACGCGGATACGCTGTGCTGAGCTCTAGCTGGCGTCGTCATTGGACAACGTCACTGTGACATCCACCTTCCTGATTCGCTGGTGTTGGTCATGTGACGCGACTGCTGAAAAACGGCCCGGACTTCCGCCTTGTATCACCTTTCATTAAAGAGTATAAAAGTATGAAAATTCTGCAAATACTGATGCAAATACTGCCCATTGTGTAGTTATGATTGTCTTTAGGCTTGCCATCCTTCCACTTGCAAGTAGTAAGTGATATGCGCTGGGATCGCGCACACAGCGGCTCAGTCCCGAATCACTGCTTGTGCACTTCACTCGCGCGCTCTGTGAGCTGCGCAGGGCCGGAGTGCGCACCCTCCAGAGGGCACTCGCTGTTCAGGGCGGAGTGATTTGGAGCGCAGGATGCCTGCGGAGCCGAGCGTATCCGTGTATTGGCGTTGCTGTGTGCACGCAAATCGTGTATTGGTGTTGCTGTGTGCACACTAATCGTTTTAAAAACGTTAATCTGATGATCCGCTGATACGGTCTAATGTAAACATGGGCTGAGAATCTTCACAGACACATTTTGGGCTGGAAAACGTCAGCAGTATCTGGCAACACTGTCCTCATGTCGTCAGAGGGAGTTTTCCCTTGCCACTGTCGCCACAGGCTTGCTCATTGGGGATAGAGTAGGGATCAAATTAGCTCATTAAAATTCTGTAAAGCTACTTTGCGACAATGTTTACTGTTAAAAGCGCTATAAAAATAAACTTGACTCGAGTAGAGTAATATGATGATGATGATGATAGGCTACCTGTACCTTTATCCGCTGAATTAGGTCGCGGCTGATTTCTATGGCTGCTCTGTATTTTGAGTTAACTGATTTCTCACACTCACACCGCTCACGACTATAACCGTGATATTTCAGCCCTACAGCTAACAGGAACCCTGTCCCGATGCCCAGAGCCCAAAACCGTCGTTTCCCGTCATTATTAGAGCGCCATGTTAGTGCCGGGGTCCTCCGCTGTGCTGGAACTCTTCCAGAGAGCAGCTGCTTTACCCGAGCCGCGGACCCGGAGGAGAAACATCCGCTGTTCTGAGGACGGTGTTTACACCGGGAGAAAATAACAGCCGGGGACAAACTTAATAACCGGGACATCGCTGTGTTTAGACTAAAACAAAGCGTGAAAGTTACACTCTGCCTCCAGGCATGTAAACATAAACATTCACCACAGAGCAAAGACGAAGCCAGCGGCAATATTGTTGCCGAAATGGATTCTGGGTAATTGATTATGATTACGAGTGTAAATATCATCATAAATGAACGCACATTTAATGATTTACTCAAAGTAATTCTTCCTATGATCAACATATTATTATTATTATTATTATTTTTTTTTTTTTTTTTACATTTAGTTTTTAAATTGCTTTCCTCACACACTTGTGTCTTTTACTTTGAAAAACATTTCGTCTCAAAATAAAGTGATAAACTAGTCTACATTTTCAACCTCAGGGGAACAAGAACCGAATTCCAAAATAGCGCTCTTGGGTAAGGGTAGTGCACTATATAGAGCGTACAGGCTACAATATCATTCCCTAGCTAGTGCACATTCAGAGGGAGTAGGGAGTCGTTTGATATCCAGCCTCAGATTGCGACACCATTACTTAAGATGAAGCACTGAGCTCTATGTAAAAATCTAGAGAGCTCATAGTCGAGTCAAGTTTATTTGTATAGCGCTTTTAACAATAGACATTGTCCCAAAGCAGCTTTAGAGAATTTTAATGACTTAAAACATGAGCTAATTTTATCCCTAATCTATGACCAATGAGCAAGCCTGTGGCGACGGTGGCAAGGAAAAACTCCCTCAGACGGCATGAGGAAGAAACCTCGAGAGGAACCAGACTCAAAAGGGAACCCATCCTCATTTGGGCAACAACAGACAACATGACTATAACATTAACAGTTTTAACATGAAGTCAGTTTCGTTGATGTTATAAACTCTTCATTGATGGAAACTTGAGTGCAAAACTGTTCATGATAACTGCAGTCCTAAAGTTAGCAAGTCAACCGTAGTCCTCGGCCATAAAAGCATTACTGTGAGTGTCCAGAACGTCTTCCAAGTCTGACTTTCAACTGTCCATATGTGGCTGTCCTCTACAGGAGCGATGTGATGAGACTCCAACCAGACGTAGGGCATCAGGATGGATCAGGCAGGTCTGAGGAGCAGAAGAGGTCAACATCTCAATCTCAGGATTGACATGTAACTCAGCGGGACAGATGGGGGGGGGGGAGAGAGCGAGAGAAAACACAGGTTGTTCGGTATGCCCAATGTCACCTGAATAAGTAGGAACAGTATACATTTTGCACTGAGTGCAAACAGGGACTCCGGCAAAACTAACTATGACAGCACAGGGTTTCCCATACATAGACCATTGTGTGGCGCAGCACCACACAATCAGACTCGCGATTTTGACCCCTTATTTTAAAAGGTAGCCTACATCGTGCTCGTGATGAGCTTTATCATAGCCTTCTTGGCTTACAGGAAACGGACATCCCTGAGTCAGGCTATAAACCAATTTTGATGCATACAATAGCAGCTTGACGCGAGGAACCGGCCTTATTGCATTATCCCATTTATCCCGTTGAGTTTTCTTTTCAGGAAGCCACACAGAATTAAATGTTCTGATAGGGCATGCAGGCTTTGCACCAGTTAGGGTAATGCTTTTTCATTATTGTTAGTTGCCTTGGTGTTACCTTAAGTGGTTTCTTACATCTAATTTTTTTTACTTCATTTTATTATTTTATTTCTACTATTGTTTAATTCTTATTATTTTTCTTCCCCATTTATTTTATGTAATTTTATTTTCTATTGTTTACTGTTTTGCTTTTACTTCTGTAAAGCACATTGAACTGCCACTGTGTATGAAATGTGCTATATAAATAAACTTGCCTTGCCTAATTATGATATTTTATTTTATTATTTTGTTGTTACATTATACTGTTTATTTCATTTTAGTATTGGTTGAGGTAAGTGTTGAGTTCAATATTTAAAATAAAAACCTCCAGCTTGTTTTTTTGCAATTTATTCCTTGAATGTCAACTAAAGAATGATTGAAAGATTGCCACCAAAAAGGCAAAAAACTAAGGTAAAAACTAAACTTTAACTTCAGTTTTGGTGAGTAATTTTCATAAATTTAAAAGACAGGTTTTCCACCAGCATCAAGCCCAGCAAACTAATGGCCGGCCCTGTAATGGAAAGTTGGGTCGAGGAATGAAACCAGGCAGGGTTCTGGTAAAAATTGTTTTAGCTGTCTTCTCTTAAAGAACTTAAAAGAATTTAGATTGAACTGAATAATCTCAAATGCTTCTTGTAACTTTAAAATAGTCCCAGCAGGTGACTCTGAAGAAAAATACTGTGTGTTTGAACACTGCCTGCTGTAAACACTTTGCATTATGCATGGGGTGTATAATGCACTTTGCATTATACACCCCAGTAACTGACACCACTGCGCACGATTCCCTCATCGGCACAGTGGAGCACCACAAATTGCTACCTGGTCTTTGGGAAGCACTGACAGCATAACTAAAAGGGGAGTGCCAGAAGGTAACACAGGCATGAGAGCATCCCGAGACATAAAGCAGCAGCCACTACACCGTCAACAAACTCGAGTGAGCAAGCGAGTGGGGACTGACAGTATCCATACATCCCAGTTTACCAAAACACTCTACGTCTGAGGACCCTCCAGATCTACTCCTTTACCTCATAAACACCATTAACCTCAGACCTGCCTGGTCCATCCTGGTGCCCTGTGTCTGGTTGGAGTCTCATCGCATCGCTCCTGTGGAGGGCGGCCCCATGTGGACAGTTGGGGGTCGTGCCTGGAGGACGCTCTGGACTCTTGCAGTGGTGTTTTTGTGGCTGGGGACTGCAGTTGACTTGCTGACTTTGGGACTGCGGTTGTCGTGAACAGTTTTGCACTTGGGTTTCCATTGGTGGGGGGTTTATAGCATCAACGAAGCTGACTTTGTTAGGACTGTTAATGTTATAGTCATGTTGTCTGTTGTTGCCCGGATGGGGATGGGTTCCCTTTTGAGTCTGGCTCCTCTTGAGGTTTCTTCCTCGTGTCGTCTGAGGGAGTTTTTCCTTGCCACCGTCGCCACAGGCGTGCTCATTGGGGATAGACTGGGGATAAAATTAGCTCATATTTTAAGTCGTTCAAATTCTGTAAAGCTGCTTTGTGACAATGTTTATTGTTAAAAGCGCTATACAAATAAACTTGACTTGACATTAACAAAAGGCTTGACTAAACATATATGTTTTCAGCCTAGACTTAAACCCTGAGACTGTGTCTGATTCCCGAACATTACTTGGAAGGCTGTTCCATAACTGTGTGGCTTTGTAAGAAAAGGCTCTGCCCCCTGATGTACCTTCACTATATGAGGTACCAGCAGATAGCCTGCACCTTTTGATCTAAGTAGGCGTGGTGGGTCATAAAGGACCAGAAGTTCGCTCAGGTACTGTGGTGCGAGACCATTCAGTGCTTTAAAGGTCAATAGTAGTATTTTATAATCAATACGAAATTTGATTGGAGCCAATGCAGTGTGGATATATTTTCTAGTTCTAGTAAAGACTCTTGTTGCTGCATTTTGAACTAACTGGAGCTTGTCATAGCCCATTCCCCGCTGTAGAGACGAGTGAAGCCATCTGGCTGCCATCTTACCACTCACATCACGTGTATTTGTATGTGTGTGTTAAACCATCGTATCCAATCAATTCATGTCCATTTTGTCAATTTGTGTAAGTGGGTGTGACATGTAGATGATCAACATTGTCAGTTGTGCTTAGCCTCAGGTAAATGAAAATAATTACTGATCAAACTAGAACAATAACATCTCTCTTTTTATTTGCATCCCTCACTGCCGTTTCTGCCTCTATGGTGTTTCTTTTCATTTAGGCTCCTGAGGCTAATTTACTCAGTTCGTTTTTCTTTTTGAATTTGAGCCATTGAGCTTGAGCTCTCACATTCAATATCAAACATGTCTACACTTTGGCTTTGATCTAGTCTGGGACATTTCCATCGAAAATCTGACACAGTTAGTGTTCATCCCAGATATCAATGCCAGATTTTCGACAAAAACAGACAAGACGATGAGACAGATTTTTTTCTTTGCTCTTGCAAACCATCATAAAATGCTATAGGGGGTCCATGCAAATGGCACTGTGCGCACATGTAAAAATGATCACACTACAGGTGAAATGTCTGTCCACAACCTTTGACTTGACGGTTTGTACAGTTCACGGTTGCAAATGCAGACATTTTTCTTGTAATTTTTCTCACCAACTGCATAAATAACTTGTCCAGTTTTGTGTAGCTTCCAGTAGCCTAAATGACCATGCCGCTCTGTGATGTTGTGAGTGGTAAGATGGGGGCCAGATGGCTTCACTGCGATGAGCTTAAGAGCTCTCCAGATTTTTACAGAGAGCTCAGTGAGTTGAACTAGCCTAGCTAGGTTATGGAAGCCCGTTTCTACCACTTGGGGAAAAAAATACAAGTGTAATACACAAAATTTCTGGAGAAGCAGGACGTTTCAGATAAAAGTACTTCATACAGCTTCTGAATCGCACTGCTTGCACAGCTGATGAAAGACTTTTGTCCAAAACTTCTTGTTTCTCTGGAAACGTGTACTTTATACAGAGAGAGAGAGAGTAACTGACACATGGGTAACTTACACATCTATGATAATGGTGAAAGGTACATACAGGTTTTGGAGGAACATGTTGCCATCCAGATGATGTCTTTTTCAGGGACATTCCTGCTTATTCCAGCAAGACAATGCCAAGCCACATTCTGAACATTTTATAACAGCATGGCTTTGTAGTAAAAGAGTGTGGGTGCTAGACTGGCCTGACTCCTTCCTATTGAAAATGTGTGGCAAATTATGTTCAAAAGTTCAACAATTAGTGTCCTCAGTTCCCAAATGCTTACTGAGTGTTGTTCAAAGAAAAGGTGATGTAACACAGTGCCCCTGTTCCAACTTTTTTAGAATGTGTTGCAGGCATCAAATTCACAGTCCGTGTATATTTACAAAAAACAATAAAGTTTATCAGGTTGAACATTAAATATCTTGCCTTTGTATTGTATTCAATTAGATATGGGTCAAAAAGGATTTGCAAATCATTGCATTATATAATTATTTACGTTTTACACAGCATCACAACTTTTTTTTTGGAATCAGGGTTAATAGCTTGATAAATTGTAAATCTTAATAAATTGTAGAACAGAGTATGGGGGGTGGGCATGTAGACAACGTGTGGTCTAAGCCCCTGACCTCAGTACACTCTAGACACAGCCCTGGTTGTAACATTCTTGTGTAACCATATAATCTACGAGTATAATACATGTCAGTACTTGGGACCTGGAGCCATTGGTGACTTCCCAAGCACAGATGATTCCTGGTAATGGTGCAGGCTCACCAAAAAAAGGGTTTTAATCATGTGACCAACATGCTCTTGATCCATCTTAACTCTATAGGTTGCACATATTTGGATGTCTGGTGTTCAAACAGTGCAATTCTGTTTGATGCATAATTAATAGAATGCTGCTATCCATTACGTGAACCACACATTTCCATGATGCACACGGTCACAGTTTTGCATCGAGATGTCACAATGCATTGTTACTTTCCTTTTTGATGAATGTGAAAACTATGTGCCAAGGCTCCACAAAGTCACCAGATCACAACCCAGCTGAACACGTGTTAAGCAGTGCTCTAAAGCCATCTTCAAAGCTGAGTGAATATACACTATTTTGGAAGAATGGTGTTTATTACTCCAGTATAGTACAGTACAGTATCAGAGGCTTGTAGAATCTATGCCAAGGCAGGCTGAACCTGGGCTTAGACTTTAATTTTTGGGTCATTGCTTGATTGAGAAAGGTAAGCATGGAAAAAAGATGAGTTGTCTTTATTGTATACCTACAGACTTTACCAACAAGCTATGTGTGTCTAATGCGGTGGCCAGTAAGTACACAGTATTTTAAAACCACAACACCACATCCATTTCAGGGTTACTGCTGATAAATAATGCACGGACTGTGGTGGTTCTGTGCTGGTACCTGACGCCTGATGGACAAGAAGGTGCACCAATATACAAATTGCACATAGCAACAGAACAAAGTGTACTAACTGTTGAGTGTAGTTTCATAGTTATATGAAAGCGGTCTTGTCATCTACAATATGTCACCTATCAGGATCAGGGCAACCAAAAAAAAAGTGCCTTGCTTGTTTGCGTTTTGTTTAGAGACCATTAGGGTTCAAGTCAAAATACTGATATGGATTCAAAATATTTCACTAGAGAACCATGTCTGACCTTCATGCAACCACCAGTTACTTTTGTCCTTGCTGTGCAAGACTCAAACTCGATCATTTTCGGAAGGCTAAAGCACAACTTTCAGTTGTTGGCAACAATACTCTCCTAAAGCCAAGCTATCAAAATATACAGTGGTGCTTGAAAGTTTGTGAACCCTTTAGAATTTTCTATATTTCTGCATAAATATGACCTAAAACATCATCAGATTTTCACACAAGTCCTTAAAGTAGATAAAGAGAACCCAGTTAAACAAATGAGACAAAAATGTCATACTTGATCATTTATTTATTGAGGAAAATGATCCAATATTACATATCTGTGACTGGCAAAAGTATGTGAACCTTTGCTTTCAGTATCTGGTGTGACCCCCTTGTGCAGCAATAACTGCAACTAAACGTTTCCGGTAACTGCTGATCAGTCCTGCACACCGGCTTGGAGGAATTTTAGCCCATTCCTCCGTACAGAACAGCTTAAACTCTGGGATGTTGGTGGGTTTCCTCACATGAACTGCTCGCTTCCTTCCACAACATTTTGATTGGATTAAGGTCAGGACATTGACTTGGCCATTCCAAAACATTAACTTTATTCTTCTTTAACCATTCTTTGGTAGAACGACTTGTGTGCTTAGGGTCATTGTCTTGCTGCATGACCCACCTTCTCTTGAGATTCAGTTCATGGACAGATATCCGGACATTTTCCTTTAGAATTCACTGGTATAATTCAGAGTTCATTGTTCCATCAATGATGGCAAGCCGTCCTGGCCCAGATGCAGCAAAACAGGCCCAAACCATGATACTACCACCGGCATGTTTCACAGATGGGATAAGGTTCTTATGCTGGAATGCAGTGTTTTCCTTTCTCCAAACATAACACTTCTCATTTAAACCAAAGAATTCTATTTTGGTCTCATCCGTCCACAAAACATTTTTCCAATAGCCTTCTGGCTTGTCCACGTGATCTTTAGCAAACTGCAGATGAGCATTAATGTTCTTTTTGGAGAGCAGTGGCTTTCTCCTTGCAACCCTGCCATGCATACCATTGTTGTTCAGTGTTCTCCTGATGGTGGACTCATGAACATTAGCCAATGTGAGAGAGGCCTTCAGTTGCTTAGAAGTTACCCTGGGGTCCTTTATGACCTCGCCGACTATTACACGCCTTACTCTTGGAGTGATCTTTGTTGGTCAACTACTCCTGGGGAGGGTAACAATGGTCTTGAATTTCCTCCATTTGTACACAATCTGTCTGACTGTGGATTGGTGGAGTCCAAACTCTTTAGAGATGATTTTGTAACCTTTTTCAGCCTGATGAACATCAACAACGCTTTTTCTGAGGTCCTCAGAAATCTCCTTTGTTCGTGCCATGATACACTTCCACAAACATGTGTTGTGAAGATCAGACTTTGATAGATCCCTGTTCTTTAAATAAAACAGGATGCCCACTCACACCTGATTGTCATCCCACTGATTGAAAACACCTGACTAATTTCACCTTCAAATTAACTGCTAATCCTATAGGTTCACATACTTTTGCCACTCACAGATATGTAATATTGGATCATTTTCCTCAATAAATAAATGATCAAGTATAACATTTTTGTCTCATTTGTTTAACTGGGTTCTCTTTGTCTACTTTTAGGACTTGTGTGAAAATCTGTTGGTTTAGGTCATATTTATGCAGAAACATAGAAAATTCTAAAGGGTTCACAAACTTTCAAGCACCACTGTATAAACCACAATGTGGAAGTTATTTACATCTGTGCAAAGTACATAAATGTGATAAAGGACAAAAAGAGCCATAAGGAAGAAGGATGAAGTTTCCTCTGACACATTTGAATAAATTAAAATGTTAAAAATGGATCCCAGGCTTTAGAAAATGTAAAACTGTGTAGTTTTATTTATATTTAGCTTTTTACATTTTAGATATGACACACATTTAATACATCTATATTTAAAATTACTCCAAATGTATGAGGCACAACCAAACATGATTTCATCATCTTTCAACTCAACACAGGCATTGGACCCATACTGGTTTCATAATGGGCAAAAAAAAAATTATTTGCAAAAATAATGCTGTCTGACATTTTGCACTGAGTAAAAGTTGAAAATAAACAGACACTGTAGATGGGGACCTTTCTGGCTAGGGCTACTACTAGCATCCAAGTAAAACCCTAAACTAAACTGCGAATGTATATGGTCTATGATTTGCTATGTAAAAGCTACACACTGCTCGACCTTTGTCTTCACAGTAGCACCAGTGTACATGTTGGAAACCTAATCCAAATGTACACTTTAAAGGAATCTTTGGATTAATAAAATACAGCTACTTCATCTAAACTTGGCTTAAGACTCAACCGTGTCCACTTTCAGAATAACGTGCATAAATTGAGGCTTAAGTGCAATTTTTGGCAAAACCTTGTTATTTCTTATGGAAATGACAAAGCATGTGCATAACCAGAGTAAAAATGAACACGTACCAGAATATTACTTTAAAACAATGAGTGTAAAACAAAAGGTCATTACCTATGGCACATGTCTTGCAATTTGATAAAGAAAGAAACCACTCAAAAGTTACAAAAATGCAGACATCGTCAGGTGTACAGGTCTTTCACATATTATTCAACTCCAAAAGAGTCTGTTCCAACATCTGGTTCATATCGAGGTTCTCTTCTTTAGCATGTGACAGTTTCTCTGTTAGAACATCAAGTGTTAGAAAACAAACATTAATAGATTAAACAACATTAAATCATGTCAGTGATCATTTACGACAGAACAGAGCATGCACAAGTACTACAGTTACACTGATATTCAACATACACTCCAGATAAGACTGCGGCTTTACAAATGCACACACTGTCATTGAGTTAGCAATAAAATATCTTGGTACTTGTTCCACTCAGAGACAGATGAGGAGCCTTGAGACCATGCAACACTCACCAGTACTTAAAGGTGACAGTGTCCCTGTTTAAGGCATGCTTAATAGCTACGGCGTGCATAAGCAATATTGTAGATTTTAAGACATTATTAACACAGTGCTAATTCAGACACTTTGTACCAGGCTGTGAGTATGATTAACATATTGGATAGTATAGTTTTCATAAATATGGCGTAATCACACACATCTTCATGTAAAATCATACTTCATTTGGTTATTAACATGGAACAAAACAATTCACACTAGAATTAGTCCTCGTTCAAGGCCAGCCTTAGTTCACTAGCGAGAACACGGTTTTTCTCAAGTTGCCGGTCGAGACGGTCTGTGCAGTCAGGCAGCAGGTTAGGGAAGGAGGAAGAAAAAAAAAAAAAAGACAAGAAAGTGAAACAGAGGGGAAAAAAAGAACACCTAAAGTGCAGAAGTAGTGTTAGTACAAATTGGATGGACTGTACCTTGGTAAGAACCGAACATTTATAGAATGGACAAAAAGTGAAATATTCCTCTGTGGAGAAAGAGCCGATGAATAAGAAACAACCACTAAGTGACCTGGTCTTATATTCTAGTACCCAGGTTCCCAACCCTAGCCCTGGAATACCCCCTGTACATTTTAGTGTTTCCCCTGCTCCAACACAAACACTTCAACTCAGGAAGGACTGCTAATTAGTTAATTAATGAGATCAGGTATGTTGAAAGCAGGAGAAAACACTAATGAGATAGGAACTGGTTCTCTAGTAAAAGAGAAACCTCATGCCCCTAAATTCACTATACAAATCATCTATAATTAGTTAATTACTTAAATGAATCATGGGAGATTTAGTCTGATATTTACTGACACCAATGAATAGAACATTTTCATGCATTCTTTAAATATCTTATAGTAATGTGTAACTAAGGACCAAGTTCACTGGAATCAGAAAGAAAAAGGTTTTGTTCACTCATAAAACAAGTTTCCTTAGTTTTCCACTTTGCATTAAGTTACATGCCATGCTGCTCAAAAAAAGTGAAATATCTTGAATAGGCCACGCTGCTCAGCAACATTCATTGTGAAATTATTGTAAATGCAAATTGAAAACCAATAGGATTTTCATTAATATTCTCAATCTGTTTGCCAAACACTACTTTTTCAACCATTGAATATTAGCTTCAAGAACAAAATTATCTTTGTAATGAATGCAGTTGATATTCTTTCCTGGCAGTATCATGTTGAGGGCTTATGACAATTCTAAAGCAAGAACATTGAAGAGGAGCTAAAAGATGCTTAAATGTCTGTTTCATTTGTAAATGTATTACAGTTAATGCAGTAGCTTAAATTTAATCTCTGTAATAAACCTAAATGAAGAAGTGACATCCTCTAGGACTGTGAAAAGGTTCAGACTCGTACGTCTAAATGGGAGATAATGTAGGATTTGCATATATGCTCTTAAGCCACAGTGTATATAGGCAGTCCCCTATATAAACAGGCTCTAGTGTTAATACCAGTATTATCCTTTAAATGGGTACCATATGATGGAAATAAAATGCATGAGTTAACAGGAGGCCATCTTGATTTTATTATAGCCACTCAGAAATAAATTAAAGCACATAGAAATGAAAATAAGACAGCATAAAAGAACAAAGAAAAAAAAAGGACAAAAAGTGAGGAGATATAGTTTTACAGAGAAGGAAGAATGTTTATTTTTACACAATGCAGAAAGAATCAAAGGTTCTGTACAAGAGAGGGGGAAACAAACTGACACTGAAGGATAGGAGACAAAAATGAGGGAAAAGGGAAGGGGGGAAAGACAGACAGGTGAAGGGGAGAAAAAAAGTACAGAAGGCTGGAGAGAGCAGGGTGATGCCGCTCCGCGGACAGGAGGCGTCTTTGATGGGGCGTAAACAATTTATCTGTGCAGGGAAAAGGAGCAGAGAGAACGTGATGGAGCCCTCACTGTGGGGCTGAGACGATGCACAGCGTGCACACATCAGAAAGGATAAGAAAAGGGGCACTGCAAACATGACCACAATGTCCACCACAGGGACATTGCTCAGGGGTACACTGGTGTGCAGCACTCACGCTTCAAAAATAAAACAGGCATAATAACCAGGGCTCATTGTGAATTTCCTGATCAGATAAGATAACTATTTTAATATATACAACTTTTTCAACTTGTATACTTGGGCTCCGAGTGTATAAAATCTCTCTCACACACACACACACACACACACACACACACACACACACACACACACGGTCCGTCAGAAACGATGCATATGGAATCGCAGTAGTTCAGTGTGCTTGTTCTATGTTATGGTTTCTATATTAACCATGCTAGACAAGTCCCTGTGAATGAGGACAGATTTAAAAACATACTATTTAACAAAAAATAATTTACTTTGTGATATGGTGACGTTTCCTGTTTGGTTATTTTTTTAACATTTACAGCGAGTTGGCCTAGTGGTTAGCATGTCCGCCTCTAGACAGGGAGATCCCAAGTTCTATTCATGGTTGGGCCATACCAAAGACCATCATTTAAAAAAAAAAAAAAAAGGTACCTACTGCCATCTGGCAAGGCATGCCGCAATACAGATGTGAACAGGGAGTCAAACTCTCACTGTAACCCTAGCTATGTAATAGGCAAGATGCTGAGGGCTACTGAAAAGGAGATCAGCACCGCCCAATGTGCCTTGTGGCATGGGAAGGACTTTGATTTGATATTTAAGTTTCAGTTTAAGTTACAGGAGAGTCTTCAGGAAAAAAGGTTTTGTGCTTTCCAGTTTCTTGGCAACATGACAAGCTGGGATTTTTGCTTATTCAAATTTTAAAAAAAATGGACTGGGAAGAGAATGATTGTTTATAGCTGCTAGAAACAGAATTGACAACAGGAACTTATCTTATGGGCATTCCATAACATTAAATGCGACTACAACGGTTAGAAGTCATGACCTGCTGTTCAACAATAACTTGATGGTAATTTTTGGAAAAACGCTTTTCTATATAGAGTAATGACACTTGGTGTTATTTTGTTACAGAAAATAATCTATCCAATAACTTTTTTTTTTTTTCTTCCTGTAACAGCCCAGCCCAGAGGGATTTATTCTTTACTTATAAGATGTTAATGGAAGATTAACTGCCCTGCAAAACGCTAGCCATTAACCTGCCTTCCAAAATTCTGGCCTAGGACATCCATTTAGAACTATTTTAGAATGGACAACACATTTAAAACAACAAATAAAAAAAACTGCAATCTAGCTGCAACTTTAATAGCTATGGTGAGACACAAAATGCAAAAACTACCGTACCTGCGCTGACTTACCAAACAGCATACAGGCCAGTCATACAGTAGAACACCATATATTATACACCATGTCATCTCAGTTTCAAACATCATGGTGAACTGAGGTACACTGAGCACACTACACAGAAGTTGACAATATTAGTAGGAGCGGAGCAAGAGGATACACACAGGAAGTAGCTCGATACTGTATTCAAGGACATGCTTCCCCTTTAACAATACTGCATTTTAACAAACTGTGTACATGCTTTATGTCAAGGTTACAATACAAATAAGATGCATTGTTATTGATGAGTAAACACTTTTTAGAGTTTGGTGTGAGCCCTGTTTGTATCATCAGCCAGTAAAATTCATAGAGAGGTTACAAAAAGAGCACTCTACTATACACTGCCTTCACAAAATCTGGCTTCACTGTTGAACATATTACATTTTTGCTCCTCACACAAAAAAAACCAAAAACAACTTGACTACTTATGTACAAGAGAGGAAACTACATGGACTAGCACATGTTCACAGCCTTTGCGACAGTGTGCAAAGGTGTGAACATGCCACAGGCAATGAACTTTCTCTCTCTCTCTCTCTCTCTCTCTCAAGAGGAGCAGTAACAGCAGCCACTGATCTTGCTGAGTAACAGAGATAGCAGGAAGTTTTAAAAAAGGGAGATAAGGTTGGTGAATTAAAGGAACAAGATCACACAGTCAGAGATGAAGTGATCAAGTGAAAATGGAGGAGAGTAGACGGGTAAGGGAGGACGGGCAGGCAGGGGCACAAGCAAAATGAGTGCATGAATTACATTGAAGTCATGTCGTTGAGAGCATGGTCCAGCTCCTCGCTGATAGCTTTGTACTTGAGTTTCTGGGAATACAACTCATCTTTTGGTGGGTGGGTGGAGGAAGGGAAAGGAAAGGGGAGAGGGAAGCATAGAGGTGACAGGGAGGTGAAGAGGTGCGTGAAGCATCCATTCCAGCAGAATGACGGGTCCAAGAGAAACAGACAGACAGAAAGCACGGAAGAGTGGGAGGAGGGAAAAAAAACATTTAGAAAAGAAAACATGAAACATGATGCCATGTCAAATTTCTCAATGTTACTAAGAATATACTTACGGCAAGTGTCCAGGCCCCACAGTTCATTTACTGAACGGCCAATTACAATTGCAGAGACCCGTAACATACCGGTAAGGAGATACTCAGTTTTCTACACCACTAAAAGACGTCCATGACTTCATATCTCCAGAGTGCAAATATTCAACTCACTGGGCCACAATTATGAATATGATGCATTGGATGGATGCATGAATAATCAAATGACCGGGAGAACAAGGGACAAATGCATGGCAGCTTAGGTTTATGTCTCTGTAAAATTAATCATAAACTAATCTAAAACACTGTAGTGTCTTGTGTGAGGCCTGGTCAGAAACTGAGACTATTTATTTGTACTGCATTCATGAGAGCAAGTCCATCAAAGACAGTGGAAATTAAAAGGAATTGTACACAGAGGGACAGTTTTACTGAATAGATAGTAAAGAATTGAGAAGAATAAAGAAAAGCAAGAAGCTTTTTGTGAATATATGGAGGCTTTATATAGTTTGTAGCATAAAGCTATATAGCCATAATAAACCCATAACTCTACATTGGGGGTGGGGGGTGGGGGGGGGGGTGTCATACCTTCCAGGTCATCAATGGTCTTCTCAAGCTTGGCTACTGATCTCTCAGCAAACTCGGCACGAGTCTCAGCCTAAGGGGAGAATAGATTTTGGCTCATATGCACAAACACAAATGTGTGTAAAGTTCTCTGATAACAGCTATAAAAATCTTACCTCCTTCAGCTTGTCGGTGAGGACCTTGATCTCCTCTTCATATTTGTCTTCCTTCTGTGAGTACTGTAGAGGTAAAGAGAAAAACAAAATGTCAGGATTCAGACGAGCAATTCACCAAACCTGCACCACAGTGTCTGCTACACAATCGGATTTACATTTTCTGTCAATAGTGTTGTCGATAGGAAAACGAGGGTATTCATTTTAACTCAGCTTATTTTCTTTTTAGTACCTTGATTACATATAGTAGCTTAAACGAATAGAACACTCGTTTGTATTATACATTAGATAACCTTCTTACAGTTCTGATCTGCTCTACATTCTTATCATAGGAGGATGAAGGTTGTTTAGAGCATAGGGATTTTCAGGGGGCCTAAATCACACACTCAGTACACCTACCTTCTCAGCCTGGGCCTCCAGAGACTTCAGGGTGTTGGTCACAGTTTTCAACTCTTCCTCAAGCTCAGCGCATTTGCTAGTGTTTTACATAAAAGGGTGCAAAAGGAGTACAAGAGAAGGAAGGTAGGGAACATAGCAAGAGGGAAAGGATAAAGAAGACAGAATATAAAAGGTAGATTGAAAGAGATAATAGATTGGATGTAGAGAAAGTCAGACAAAGGGTAAAGACAGAAGGGTAAAGAAAAGGGAAACGAATCATTAAAAAAAAACCAAAGTGAATGAAAACGGAATATAAAAATGGTGACAGGGTATCCAATAAACCCCCCCAACAAAGCAGGATTGCAAAAAAAACAAACAAACGTGAAGGATACACCATTGCTTGAAAGTTTGTGAACCCTTTAGAATTTTCTATATTTCTGCATGGGACCTAAAAACATCATCCGATTTTCACACAAGTCCTAAAAGTAGATAAAGAAAACCAAATTAAACAAATGACACAAAAATCTCATCTCATCTCATTATCTCTAGCCGCTTTATCCTGTTCTACAGGGTCGCAGGCAAGCTGGAGCCTATCCCAGCTGACTACGGGCGAAAGGCGGGGTACACCCTGGACAAGTCGCCAGGTCATCACAGGGCTGACACATAGACACAGACAACCATTCACACTCACATTCACACCTACGGTCAATTTAGAGTCACCAGTTAACCTAACCTGCATGTCTTTGGACTGTGGGGGAAACCGGAGCACCTGGAGGAAACCCACGCGGACACGGGGAGAACATGCAAACTCCGCACAGAAAGGCCCTCGCCGGCCACGGGGCTTGAACCCAGACCTTCTTGCTGTGAGGCGACAGCGCTAACCACTACACCACCGTGCCGCCCTGACAAAAATCTCGTTATCTCTAGCCGCTTTATCCTTCTACAGGGTCGCAGGCAAGCTGGAGCCTATCCCAGCTGACTACGGGCGAAAGGCGGGGTACACCCTGGACAAGTCGCCAGGTCATCACAGGGCTGACACATAGACACACAACCATTCACACTCACATTCACACCTACGGTCAATTTAGAGTCACCAGTTAACCTAACCTGCATGTCTTTGGACTGTGGGGGAAACCGGAGCACCTGGAGGAAACCCACGCGGACACGGGGAGAACATGCAAACTCCGCACAGAAAGGCCCTCGCCGGCCACGGGGCTTGAACCCAGACCTTCTTGCTGTGAGGCGACAGCGCTAACCACTACACCACCGTGCCGCCCTGACAAAAATATTATAGTTATTTATTTATTGAGGAAAATGATCCAATATATCATTTTCAATATCAGTGAGAGGCAAAAGTATGTGAACCTCTAGGATTAGCAGTTAATTTGAAGGTGAAATTGGAGTCAGGTGGTTTCAATCATTGGGATGACGATCAGGTGTGAGGCGGCACTTTGTTGTATTTAGAGAACGGGGCTCCATCAAAGTCTGATCTTCACGACACATGCTTGTGGAAGTGCATCATGGCACAAACAAAAGAGATTTCTAAGGCTCTCAGGGAAGGGAGAGGGGAAGAAAAAAAAAAGTTGTTGATGCTTGTCAGGCTGGAAGAGGTTACAAAATCTCAAAAGGAGTTTGGACTCCACCAGTCTACAGTCAGACAGATGGAGGATATTCAAGATCATGGTTACCCTCCCCAGGAGTGGTTGACCAACAAAGATCACTCCAAGGGCAAGGCGTGCAATAGTCCACGAGGTCACAAAGGAACCCAGGGTAACTTCTAAGCAATTAAAGGCCTCTCTCACATTGGCTAATATTAATATTCATTGGTCCACCATCAGAAGAACACTGAATAACACTCGCAGGATTGCAAGAGGAAAGCTACTGCTCTCCAAAAACAACATCTACAGTTTGCTAAAGATCACATGGACAAACAGGAAAGCTACTGAAACATTTTGTGAACAGATGAGACCAAAATAGAACTTTTTGTTTGACACGAGAAGCATTATGTTTGGAGAAAGGAAAGCACGGCATTCCAGCATAAGAACCTTATCCGATGTGTGAAGCATGAAGGTGGGATTGGGCCTGTCATGCTGCCAGGCCAGGACAACTTGCCATCACTGATGGAAAAATGAATTCTGAATTATACCAGCGAATTATAAAGCAGAATGTCAGGACATCTGCCCATGAACTGAATCTCAAGAGAAAGTGGGTCATGCAGAACACAACAACCCTAAGCACACAAGTTAAAGAAGAATAAAGTTAATGTTTCGGAATGGCCAACTCAAATTCCTAACCTTAATCTAATAGAAATGCTGTGCGAGCAGTTCATGTAAGGAAACCCACCAACATCCCAGAGCTGAAGCTGTTCTGTACAGAGGAATGGGCTAAAATTCCTTCAAGCCAATGTGCAGAACTGATCAACAGTTACCCACAACGCTTAGTTGCAGTTATTGGTGCACAAGGAAGGGAGGAAGGGGGTCTCACACCAGATACAGAAAGCAAAGGTTCACACACTTTACCACTCAAAGATATGTAACATTGGATCATTTTCTTCAATACAGTGCCCTCCACAGTTATTGGCACCTCTTGTAAAGATTAGCACAAACATCACTATTATTGGCATCCCTGGAAATTATAGTGAACGCAATGTAACTGAAGCACGTTTCTGATTTAAAATGTACATTAAGTTGAATGGAGTGTGTAGTAACTTTCAAGCTGTAATCCATGACTTCCTGATTAACTGGGGCACAAATATGAGGTGACACAGAGGCCAAATTCCTTTAGTCATCCATCAACATGGGAAAGATAAGAGAACACACAAACCAAAGGATTGTAAGAGAGGCAAAAAAAAAAAAAAATCCCCAAGGAACACTGTTGGTTAATTACAAAAAAAGTAAAATCTTGGGGTTTCCAAGTCTCTAAAGTCACCACCAGATGCCACCTCCATGCCAACAGATTATTTGGAAGGTATGCCAGAAAAAAAGCCTTTTCTTTTAGTTAACCACAAACGTAAGCACCTGAAGTTTGTGAAACGCTCTTACAATTTTGATTGGAACTGTGTTTTATGGTCTTGTGTAACAAAAATGGAGCTTTTTGGCAATAAACACTCAAGGTGGGTTTGGCATAAAAATAAGGATAGCTATAATGAAAAGAACCCTCTCTCAACTGTAAAACATGGTGGAGGTTCTGTGATGTTTTGGGGCCATTTTTCCTCCAACGGCCCTGGAAACCTTCTTAGGGTACATGGCATCAAGGATTCCATAAAATACCAGGACATGTTAAATCAATCAATCTGGCTGCCTCTGCCAAGATCTTCCAGCAGGACAATGATCAGAAACTTGTCCAAATCAACACAAAAATGCTTCACTGACCACAGAATCAAGCTTCTACCATGGCCATCTCAGTCCCCCGACCTGAACCCCGCTAAAAACCTGTGGGGTGAGCGCAAGAGGAGACAGCACAAGAGAGGGCCGAGGACTCTGGATGATCTAGAGATATTGCGTAAAGAGGAATGGTCTCAGGCCAAGTTTACATTAGACTGTATCTGTCTCGTTTTCTTCGCGGATGCACTGTCCGTTCACATTAAAACGCCGGGAAACGGGAATCCGCCAGAGCCCACATATTCAACCCAGTTCGTATTTGATCCGGTGCTGTGTAAACATTGAGATACGCGGATACGCTGTGCTGAGCTCTAGCTGACGTCGTCATTGGACAACGTCACTGTGACATCCACCTTCCTGATTCGCTGGCGTTGGTCATGTGACGCGACTGCTGAAAAACGGCGCGGACTTCCGCCTTGTATCACCTTTCATTAAAGAGTATAGAAGTATACTGCAAATACTGATGCAAATACTGCCCATTGTGTAGTTATGATTGTCTTTAGGCTTGCCATCCTTCCACTTGCAAGTGGTAAGTGACTTGCGCACAGCGGCTCAGTCCCGAATCACTGCTCGTGCGCTTCACTCGCGCGCTCTGTGAGCTGCGCAGGGCCGGAGTGCGCACCCTCCAGAGGGCACTCGCTGTTCAGGGCGGAGTGATTTGGAGCGCAGCTGCTGAGGAGGAAGCGATGAGCCGCACTGACACATTTCAACTTACGTGCCGAATTAGTCATGTGATTAGCGTATCCGTGTATTGGCGTTGCTGTGTGCACGCGAATCGTGTATTGGCGTTGCTGTGTGCACGCTAATCGTTTTTAAAAACGTTAATCTGATGATCCGCTGATACGGTCTAATGTAAACCCCACCTCAGATGCCCTGCTCTGTATCTCCAACCTTATAAAAATTTTATAGGAAAAGACTCAGCACTGTTTTACTGATAAAGGGAGGATGTACAAAGTATTAAATACAGTACAGGGATGCCAATAATTTTGACACCTGTATTTAATATTTGAGAGATTTGTTTTTCCTCTGAATAAATTTCAGTTAAAGGTTGGGTTTTTCTCTCTCTTTTTTTTCAATGGGAGATGAAGCTACTTCACAAAAAATGGATTTTCTCCAACCTTTTTTACTAATCATTACAAAAAGAGCACCAATGATTACAGAGGGCGCTGTAAATAAATGACCAAGTATATATATTTTTTCTCTCATTTGTTTAATGGGTTTCTCCTTATCTACTTTTAAGACTTGTGTGAAAATCTGGGGTTTTAGGCAAATATTTATGCAAAAATACAGAAAATTCTGAAGGATTCAGAAACTTTCAAGCGCCACTGAAACTCTTTATTTATGCATGCTGAATGGGTTTCTATGAAGCTGTCCATGTATGGACTTCCTGCTTGGTTAGTTGGGTTAAAAGGGGGGGGGGGGGAATACAGCTAAAAAGGCAAAAGCAGGTAAAGCAAAGCCTTTTTTTGGAAGGATGGAAGCGGAAAAGGCTACTTCAGAGTGAGGAAGCCTGGCAGAGTGTTAGTGTTAGTATGCAGTACCTTCTGTTCTGCAGATTTTAATGACTTAAAGTTTTGGTCCAGCACAGTGATCTCTTCCTGTAATCGTCGCACACATCTGTGATTGCATGTGCACAGCACAAGGCCATTCCAAACAGGGAACACATGCAAGTTAATAGTGCGTACAAAATATAAAAAAAAAAAATGCAGGCATAAAACAATTGCATTAAAGCAGCAGCAAAATATTTGAATTTACAGATAGGCAGTATGTGGCTCTTTTGTGCAAATACATGCAAAAACATTATAGCAGGTCAGTAGGGTAATATAGATAGCATGTTAAACAGCAGTTAAGTAGCTCACCCCTCAGACAGCTCAGCACGCTCCTCTGTACGCTCCAGCTCACCCTCAACAATCACCAGCTTACGGGCCACCTAAATACACACAAGCCAGGACATGAAGTACATACACCACACATGTACGGTTCAATTTAATATGTGCACATCATTGTTAACAGATTAAAATCTGTTGAAAAATGGATTTGTGAGACATGCAAATTAGAACATTAAAAACTTATTTACTCATGTATTAATGCATTGCAATTAAAAAAAAAAGATTAAAAAAAGTGACTGCATTAACATGCAACATTTAACAGTGCCCTTAGATAATGCCCATTTGATTATTTTTAAATTATACATATGAATACAATTATGTAATAATTGAGAATCAGTGGTTATTTAACTTTTTCAGAACTGAATTTGGTGTTCGGCATGTTGGATGTCCGTTTTTGTTAAACCTTGCTGCAAGTGGAGTTTACCAATAAATAAGAAAAGCACTAGAAACTCCTGTGATTAATCAGAACTCATGAATGTGTGCTTTTGACAACAATGAAACACAAACATACCATACACATGCTATTCAAGTGGTTAAAGTTGTAAAAACATATGCTAAAGAACTGGGAAATATGGAAGCTAGCTAGTGACTGAGGCTATCCATTAGCATAGCTAGCAGCACATCTTTTATACAAAGAAAGATGGCAGAATAATGCTGGAAATGAGACAAAGCTGTTAGGAATATCAGCACTTTCCTAAGACATACTGGGAAATAACTAAGGAAATCCCCTGAATTATCTGATAACCCAACCATCATGGGCGCCACTCTACTGAGAAAGTGCAACTTTGCAGAAAAACTCAAGCAGTTACAAAATTTTGGTTTCCAAAGCGGTGAATACCACAAGAGTGCATCGTTCATGTGAGGCGATATCTCTCTCTCTCTTTTAATATAAACACAGCAAACATCACAGTGCACTTGCATATCAGTGGGGGAGAGAGACACACCTCCTCATATTTGCGGTCAGCTTCCTCTGCAATGTGCTTGGCCTCTTTAAGCTGGATCTCCTGGATTTCCATCTTCTCCTCATCCTTCAGGGCCCTGTTCTCAATAACCTTCATGCCTCTGTAGAGGGGAGGAGGGGGGAGAATGGTGAGACAAGACAGGTGGAGAAGTAGGGAGGGAGGATGGCCAATACAGCTAGGGTATGATGGTCAGTGTGTTCCCTCATAGTAACTCAATCTGCAGCATTAACCACAGATTAAACTCTGTTAGTGATGCCAGCATTATGCCATCACTCAAATACTATATTTATGGACACCGTTTCGACTTGGTTTCAAACCAAAGGTTATTGGACGTCTATCATCCGCTAACTGGGGGGGGGGGGGGGGGGGGGGGGGGGGGGGATGAGGCATTAGTAACTGAAGTGAAGTCTCTGTCTAGAACAGCTGTGTACGAGGGTGTGGGGCCACGCTGCACAGAGGGGCTGTGTGTGAGGCAAACAAAGAAAGGAAAACACAGCCTTGTGCCCCGTCAATTGCTGTTTATTCAATGCCATGGTGTCACTACGCAAACTGCTTACGTCTGTTTTGTCCAACAAGTGGCATCACCAAAAGCATGACTTCATGCATATAGCTGCAATATCCTTAAGCTTCATATCTTTCAGAAGTTATTTCTTGATTCCGCACAGATTCAGGAGATTAAAGGATTTTTTAAAAATTACTGCTACAATCCAAGACATTAATAGTTATCCAAGCTAACTGGAAAACTACACTCTCAATGGACCATGCAGGCATTTAACAGGGCAACAGAAACACAGTGCTACCTTAGAAGTGAAGGCATGTCATCAGTTTTGTGGAAGTACAACAGCAGAGTCTGTTACTGTAGTTACTGTGTACAAATGGTTAAGTGTTGATAAAGGAGGGGGAAGGGTATACCAGAGTGCAAAGTGTCTATATTTGCTATTTACACGAATCTATTGAAAGGTATGGCACACCATCTTCCACTGCTCACCTCTCGCTCTCATCAGCAGCCTTCTCAGCCTCCTCCAGCTTCTGCAGGGCAGTGGCAAGACGCTCCTGAGCACGATCCAACTCCTCCTCAACCAGCTGGATACGTCTGTTAAGAGAGGCTACGTCGCTCTCAGCCTAGGGAAAGTCCACAGAAGAAATCACCATGAGATGGGAAGAACATAAAAATTACACATACGCCACTTCTCTCACCACATATACAGAATGTGTTGATGTAACAAATGGTTGATGTTCACCAGTAAACACAAGGAACTAGAGCAATCTGGAGCTTAGGTTTCTAAACAGGCTACTTAGGCAAATTAATGCCCACATTGACGGACTGATGACTTCCTCCGAGATCTCCCTTAGGCTACGTTTACACTAGACCGTATCTGTCTCGTTTTCTTCGCGGACGCACTGTCCGTTTACATTAACCCCCCTGAAAAAGCGGGGAAACGGGAATCCGCCAGCGTCCACGTATTCAATCTAGATCGTATCAGCTCCGGTGCTGTGTAAACATTGAGAATACGCGAATACGCTGTGCTGAGCTCTAGCTGGCGTCTCATTGGACAACGTCACTGTGACATCCACCTTCCTGATTCGCTGGCGTTGGTCATGTGACGCGACTGCTGAAAAACGGCGCAGACTTCCGCCTTGTATCACCTTTCATTAAAGAGTATAAAAGTATGAAAATACTGCAAATACTGATGCAAATACTGCCCATTGTGTAGTTATGATTGTCTTTAGGCTTGCCATCCTTCCACTTGCAAGTGGTAAGTGACTTGCGCTGGGATCACACACACAGCGGCTCAGTCCCGAATCGTGGCTTGTTCACTTCACTCGCGCGCTCTGTGAGCTGCGCAGGGCCGGAGTGCGCACCCTCCAGAGGGCACTCGCTGTTCAGGGCGGAGTGATTTGGAGCGCAGGATGCCTGCGGAGCCGAGCGTATCCGCGTATTGGTGTTGCTGTGTGCACGGCTAACGGTTTTAGTGTCAACGCGAATCGTTTTAAGAACGTTAATCCGATGATTCGACGTAATGTAAACGTAGCCTTACTCTCATCCTGCATATGCTGACAATAGTGTTAATCAGTATGAAAGTGCTGGGTACTTTAGTGGGGCTCTTAGACAGCATTACGGAGTAATCACAGTCTCTACAGGGCGGAATAAATAGTTCTCAATAATAACTACATGAACTGAACCCACATCGCTTTCTACATTTGGTTTCAAAGCCAGTGTATCCAAAAAGCATTGCTTTAATCTGATGTGAATACAATTACAATGACAAATCTCATCTCATTATCTCTAGCCGCTTTATCCTTCTACAGGGTCGCAGGCAAGCTGGAGCCTATCCCAGCTGACTACGGGCGAAAGGCGGGGTACACCCTGGACAAGTCGCCAGGTCATCACAGGGCGGACACATAGACACAGACAACCATTCACACTCACATTCACACCTACGGTCAATTTAGAGTCACCAGTTAACCTAACCTGCATGTCTTTGGACTGTGGGGGAAACCGGAGCACCCGGAGGAAACCCACGCGGACACGGGGAGAACATGCAAACTCCGCACAGAAAGGCCCTCGCCGGCCACGGGGCTCGAACCCGGACCTTCTTATTGTGAGGTGACAGTGCTAACCACTACACCACCGTGCCGCCCCACAATGACTAGATATTCTAATATTTAGAATTTCTACAAGCAGCAAAACAGCAGAATCACATTATGGATTCAATTCAATTTTGAACAACTACAAATTAATAATTAAACACAAAGGAGGAAGGAAAATTAAACCAAATGTATTCATGTCCAATCAGCGACTTGCTACTCTGAGAGCCAGTTAAGCATTATTAAAAGTAGGTTTATGGTCAATACCCACAGTATCCCTCACACTCTCAGAAATAAAGCCACTAACTGTACTTTTCTCAGCTGCTGAGACAGTCCCATCAAGGGTACACGTTTTGTGCCTGTATTGTGGATCTTTTTATCCATCAAAACCGTATCTTTATGGTACACAAGCGGTCCTTAAGGTTCATTTACATACCTTATATTCCTTTTAAATACGTTCATGTCTCATCTCATTATCTCTAGCCGCTTTATCCTTCTACAGGGTCGCAGGCAAGCTGGAGCCTATCCCAGCTGACTACGGGCGAAAGGCGGGGTACACCCTGGACAAGTCGCCAGGTCATCACAGGGCTGACACATAGACACAGACAACCATTCACACTCACATTCACACCTACGGTCAATTTAGAGTCACCAGTTAACCTAACTGCATGTCTTTGGACTGTGGGGGAAACCGGAGCACCCGGAGGAAACCCACGCGGACACGGGGAGAACATGCAAACTCCGCACAGAAAGGCCCTTGCCGGCCATGGGGCTCGAACCCAGGACCTTCTTTGCTGTGAGGCGACAGCGCTAACCACTACACCACCGTGCCGCCCTATACGTTCATGTTTTCAAGTAAAACAAATAAAGGTTCAAAAGATGCATCCTTACTGATACCACCCCAGCAACAAGGAAAAGTACAGCTTTATACCTTTATTGTGTCCTTTCAAACAATTGCGCATGATAAATATTGCTCAACTCCAGCAGATCTCATCTAAAAGATTTTTCCAACCCTTGAAGAAATTTATAAACTGCATTCGTTTACACTACCCTGTCTCATTACAGCCTAACTGCACTTGAGTAGATGGACTACTACAGTCAGTCAGTCAGTCAGTCAGTCAGTCAACTTGCATAATCAGCCCCAACCCTTTGCAAAACCATGCAAATGGGAGACCGCCACTTAGATGGGGCCAAAGTGCATCAGGTGCTTTCAGTGACAAGGAAACTAGAAAGCAGCTGGTATAAACAAATCCCTCCATCACATCTGCATTAAGATCTTACAAAGAGTGATGGCTCATCTGTGCACTTCTGTGTTTCGTAATGAACTAAAACCGTATCGGACAGACTGCACACGCTGGTGTCTGGCTGAACAGGTTAATTTAGGTTACAGTTGGAAGAAAAAAACTGTTTCCTGGTTGTGTTGCTCTGACAGTTAAGGTGTCAGATCTAGCTTTGCCCCTTCTGCATACAACAACGCATCTTGCCCTTATAAGGAAATTGGTTAGTGAACAAGCGGGACTTCCACACACACACACACACACACACACACACAACCGCTTTCCTTTTCTATTATATGAAAGCGCAAGTACTCTACTACAAATAGTTCACCATGACAAGTGTCTTGATTATATCGGCTATTAGGAGCCTAAATATTACACGCCATGTACGTTTTATTTTTAAGACTGAGGTATAGTAAAACTACTCATCTCAAAGCGGCACTGTGCTGTAGTGCACGGTCGCCTCACAGCAAGAAGGTTCTGGGTTCGAACCCAGCGGCCGGCGAGGGCCTTTCTGCATGGAGTTTGCATGTTGTCTGCGTGGGTTTCCTCACACAGTCAATTGGTGGCTCTAAATTGACCATGTGTGTGTGTCAGTCCTGCGATGAGCTGGCGACTTGTCCAGGGTGTACCCATGGTCAGCTGGGACAGGCTCCAGCGCGACCCCGCACGGGATAAGCGGTTACAGATCAAACAAACCAACATGAAAGAAGTGCGCGCGCGGTCCGGTGCTCGTCGTTGTTTCATGTTGTTTCATTTTTCACCTGAATTTATTTTTAAAAGGCCCAGCAAAGCTACATGTTATTCTACACGAACTGCCCATGAACACTACCCTAACCATTATCCAATTATGATGTAATAATTCCAGGCAGAGAAATTAACTGGGTACCAAAGCGACATTCCGCTGCCACGCTATTGCGCAGCATCACATGCGCCTGAGACGCGCCTCTTCAAAACCACTCACAGCTCCCAACCTAAAACTGGGTACATCACAGGACATCCTGCTTCAGTTCACATAGCTCCAAATAAGCAGCTGTGATTATACCGGGTTTCTCCCTCCCTCCTTCCTCAGCTCTCACACGCTTACCGCTTCTCTGGCTTTCCTCTCCACAGTCAAGTCCTTCTGCAGTTTCTCCACTCTCTCCTCAGAGACGTCTGCCTGCTCTTGCAACAATTTTATTTTCCGCTTCACAGCTTCCAACGAGCTTAATCCAGCCATTATTCTATCCAACTACTGAAATGTTTATTAGAGTTTATTTGAAACAGATTTCTAAGGGCAGAAACGCCCTAGAAAGCCCAGCTCGGGTTAAAAAAACAAACCCGCCCTATTCAGTGTTTGGGTGAAAACGCACAGCAGCGACACTACATCTCATACCGGAAGTAGCCATGCTTTTGTTGTCACGCCTCAAATAAATACGTCATCGAGCTGCAAGACTGGTGTTGTAGCCTAATGTGTTTTACTGTACTATGTTTTAAAGTGTTTTTGCTGTTATTATATCTGACAACACTTGAAATAATAATAATAATAATAATAATAATAATAATAATTCAATTGCATCCATCAGTTCATGACCTGATGAGGTATGATGTGCTATCATGAAACATTTTGTGAATGAGAAAAACGAGCTGGGTGTCAAGGACGCACCTTTTTTCCTTTCTTTTGTAAACGAATTAACAGCACACTCTGCTGGTAGATTCATTCAATTGAAGGCCTAAATTGTGTCTGTGTAGTCTAACAGACCACAATTTTTTAAGTCGTTTTCGGTAGAGTTTTTTTTTTAAATCCCAGCAGAATAAAGTAAATAATCTAATATGAAGGAGATTCGTGAAATTCGATTATAATCAGCTTAACTGAATTTCCTTGCCATCTGGAACTCAAATTGGTGCTATTTTATCCTTAGACCGGTAGGTGGCGCATTGAGCATGCACTATTTAACGAAATAGCTGTGGGTATAAGGGAAATGCCAACTTTTTCCTTCCGTGTGTGTGTGTGTGTGTGTGTGTGTGTGTGTGTGTGTGTGTGTTAATAGCCTATTTAATTTGTTCAAAAACAACAGTGCAAAATAAATCCAACTATCTTATAAATGTTTACGCACCGAGCTTTTTCTCACACATAACTTTAAAAACTTGTATTTTGTTATTATACACTTTCTCATATTCACTTGAATATACCATTAACACATAGCCTAATAATCTAGAGTTTCCTATAAAAGGGAATATTTATTTGTTAGGAATGACTAGAAGACTGGAAATAGTGGGTAATTGGCTACTAACTTGACTAAAATGATAGTGAGATAAAAGCTATGGAATTATTGTAATCTGTAAATCAGTGTGAGATTCCCCATTGCAGATCTTCATGTTTAAGATAAAAAAAAGGCTACAGGGAAAGATGAAGAGTTGTGAGACTTTCTCCTGCTCTCAGGAGACACAGCCCAAGACTCTGAGCTGCGTCTTTACCATATAAAGCACTAGTCTAAATATAACGGGCCGGCTGCTCAGCCTTACAGGAACCCTGGCTACATCCCCAAGTCTAGGGCTACATCCAAACCCACATGCTATTTTGAAAAACTATTTAGTACGGTAGTGTGTGGTTTCTGGCTGGCTTGACTTGCAACAAAATCCCTTTTACAGAGTTTCTTGTGTTACAGATTAGCCTGCAGTCAGTCAGTGTGTGTGTGTGTGAACATCAAAGGTGAACACACATCAGACCCGAGTGAAACGACAATCATTAATTAATATCAATTTATAACCAGTTCACTCAGGTCTACCACTCAGAAGAGGTGACAGAGGGAAAGTGTGTGGTGAAGCAGTGAGCAGCTGGATTGCGGTGACTCTTCGCTTTCTATACTTACATCTGCGGCCTTCTTCTCAGCCAGCTCCAGTTTCTCCTGGGCATCTTTAAGAGCTTCGGAATACTTGTCCAACTCATCCTCAGTGCCCTTCAGTTTCTTCTGCAGAGCTACCAAATCATCCTCGAGCTGAGTGCGGGTGTATTTTACGCATATTTTTTTGGTGACATTGGTGAATAGCAGGAAGCAGAGCGCATGGCGTAAGGAGCGCAGGGACAGACAGACAGACAGACAGACGGAAGGAAAGAAAGAAAGAAAAGAAGTGATTAGATGCAGACTTGGAAAGGCACACTGAATACCTTTGTAGCGACCTCTTCAGCGGTCAGCAGCTTTTCCTCGGCATTTTGGAACTCCTCACACACTCTGTCGCGCTCGTCCTCAGTTATGCGCAATTTCTTTTCCATTTCTCTTAATTCATCGTCCAGCTACACATGCATTCAAACGACATTTTTTTTTGCATGAACAAATTACGTGCATTATCAAACAGGCTTACTGAAATTAGAACTTCCCCCATTCTGATGTTTTTTTTTTTAAAAATAAGAATTTATGATCAACAGTTAAACCACTACAGAGCATCACTTAAACATTATAATCCTGATAAAACCCATGCACCCTATCTTTGATCTTCTGTGTTCCTATAAATCCACTGAAGGTAATCCGTTTAATTTCGAGGCATTAATGAGGCAGACATACCATGCCACCAGAAATCATGCCTTTTTTATGGATAACAATCAAGTCCCCCAAAGATATAGGCTAGCCGACCTGCTTGCTCCTGTCCTCTGCTGCTTTCTTATCGGATTCAGCTTGCTCAGCTCTGTCCAAGGCGTTCTCCTTGTCGAGCTTGAGCATCTGCATCTTCTTCTTAATGGCATCCATGGCTGCTTATTTGTGTTTTTTCGGCCGCACAGAAAAGTTAACGTCCCCCAAAAGACCCGGCGGTGCTGCTGGTCCGAAAGCTCGGAGCGTCTGTGCCGAACTGAACGCTAAAGCTGGAGTGCAGGCGCTCTCTCTCTGCACCCTGTCAAATATGTAGTTTCACACGGGGGGCGGCTGAATTCCTCAGGACATTCAATACTTTTTTGGAAACTGCTTCTGCCCGTTCCTTGTGGAGTGCCCTAGCTGTCTTTTTTATGGATCTGCATGGTGATTCGCTGCTGCTACGCATTTGACTATTCATATGCCTATATATGGGGTGTGATGGTAAGGAGGCGTCAAGACGTTCCTATTTCTAACACTGCAAAAGTGCAGGAAACACTGCTGTGGATTGTTCTGATGGAGAATATTATAGAACAGTTTCTTATAAATATATATACATGTATGCGTGCGTCAAATAAATAATAATAATAATAATAATAATAATAATAATAATAATAATAATAATCCAGGATTGGAGAAAATCTTCTCACGCTCTCAAACTGGGATACTGACATTCACACACTGCATGTGTACGTGGTGTGGTCTGTACTGCCTTTACAGACAGGCCGAGGAGTTTAAGTGCTCAGGAGTCTAGAAGAAGAACGCAACATCTGTGTATGAGAAAGTGCCAGTCGGCGCAGATGCGCGTGCGCGCGCTCCAGCGGTGCGTCCACAATGCGCTTTATCTAAATCCTCCTCAAATGTGTGGATCTCAGGGCAAGCGTTCAGTTAGCGGGACTTTAGTGCTCTGAACAGGATGAGAACTAGCTGGTGACAGAATGCATATCAATCCTCTTATGTCGCTTGTTTTCAAACTTGAGTTTGGATAGGCTGCTTAGGCTGAGACTGTACGTGCTGTATGCCTGTGATAACACTTAAGAACCTGTCTGTGCAGCCTCTGGGCCAGGAAGGTAGGAATATTTTACAATGATCACCCCAAGCGCTTCCTAAACTCCAGAATAGGAATCTGCAGGTGGATTAAAGTCGTACTCATTGAAGAAACCCTTTATGAGGTTTTCTTGTCAGACTCTGATCTCACTGTGGTGTTTGTTTTCTTTCAGTTCTGATGTCTTGTGTGAGGATATGACGCTGGGTATTTTTAGGCTTGACTCCTTCTGACACCTGTTCCAGTCTGTAAGTTTCCTTCAAGACACCCTGGCCAGATGGCTGAAGTCACACATGATGGAATAAACCCCTAAAATAATCCCCGTCTTAAACAACACATCCTTGGCTGTTTTTAGATATAGTGATAGTGTTCTGTTTTATACAGTACTGTACATCTCTGTATGAAAGATTAGCATTAAGACACTGATGGTTTATGTTCCAATAGTTACAATGGTCTATTTTTCGTGCTCTCAAGTAGGCAATTATAGCCTATTTCAGAAAATGTCTTTCTGTAGATTTGAACTGGACCAAATAACTATGACCATTCGTTAGTGGAATCAGGTTTATGAAGTAAAGGAAAAATCAGTAAACAATCTCTTTCTATAGATGGTAAACAGGCAGCACGGTGGTGTAGTGGTTAGCGCTGTCGCCTCACAGCAAGAAGGTCCTGGGTTGGAGTTTGCATGTTCTCCCCGTGTCCACGTGGGTTTCCTCTGGGTGCTCCGGTTTCCCCCACAGTCCAAAGACATGCAGGTTAGGTTAACTGGTGACTCTAAATTGACCGTAGGTGTGAATGTGAGTGTGAATGGTTGTCTGTGTCTATGTGTCAGCCCTGTGATGACCTGGAGACTTGTCCAGGGTGTACCCCACCTTTCGCCCGTAGTCAGCTGGGATAGGCTCCAGCTTGCCCGCGACAACAGGATAAAGTGGCTAGAGATGATGCATGGATGGATAGACGGTAAACAGTAAAACATTCCAGACTGGGGATAAATCAATCTACTAAATTATTTTGAATGACCAGATTACTGGTATAAGAGAAAAATTACTTTTGCAAGTCCAACGAAGCACACAACAACATCTGGGTTTGGACTTGGATGAGTGTAGAATTGATTATTAGCTGTGTGTGTGGAGTGAGTTAAACAAGGACTAACACTGTCTCACCTACACATTGTCTATATCTAAAAATCTTTCTTACAGGACTTGAAAGGAGCAATACACTGGTACAAAGTATGAATTCTTTTTCATATGATAATCAACGACACTATCAATTACTCAGGTTTATATGTGGTAGTTGACACAAAATATATATGGGTCCGTCTCAGAAACTGGTTTCTCATTTGGGACATGGTCAAAAAATAAATTTTCTAATTTTACTTTTTTTTTTTTGCATTTACCTAACACTCAAAGTTTCTTTTGTCATGTTTAACAAGAATAAAGATAGCATCTTGCTTTATCTGCCCTCCACTGTGGAATTTTTTTTATTACAATTCAAATGCTTTTGTAAAATTGATTTACATATAAAATAACTACATCATGAATAATTAAAGCACCTCCTTCACAGACTTCACAGATGAGTGAAAATATTGAATAAATTTCCTCTTTTTAATTGCTTGGGTTAAAAATGCCAAGTTATGTTGACTGAATTGATTATTCACTTAAATATGAATATGATTCATTTTGGGTATTTGATATGGCGAAATAGGACAATAGGACACAATGGAAAAATCAAGAACACACTGGAAAGATGAGAATAACGGCGGTGGTAAAAGAACAGCGACTGTACCGGCTGAAGGTCGTGCGGGTCTCTGCTGCGGCGCGTGAGCAACGGGACATCACTACCGCACCGGACAGAGCGCGAGGCGGGGGTGAGGCAAAACGACTGGCCGTAGATTCTATCAAAAGTTCGATCTAAATTGCCCATGGCTGCAAAATATTGGCCAAAAATACGCAAACACTATGAAATATGAAAGTAAGATGAAAAAGAAACAAACATTCTGCCTTATACTGCAAGACTAAAACAAAATAAAACTGTCAAAACTCACCTTTTCAGTGATAACGTCCGAACAGATCACCTGCGTAACAGAGAGCCCGCAAATGGAAGCACGATCAACTTCTAACTGTTGGAGTGGAAAATTCCATTCTACACATGCAAATTGTTAATGTGTGTCCTTCCCCGCACACAAATAACACGCTACGGTAAAAAACAGACCACAACTCATTTTATAGCTCAGAAATTCATACAAGACCAGCTACCATCGTAACATATTCTGTAAGAAACATATTCTATACCTAACTTTCAGCTTTCATTTTAAAAAACAAAATCTCAGATTTATAACTAAATGTTTATATGGCGTAGTGATTTTAAGTTACTACTTTTGGTGAGGTAGTGACCTCGACCCTGAGGCTTTCCGTTTAGATCAAAACACACGATCGTATTGGTTTTGGGTATGCGGAAAATGGAGTTACAACGGTGATCAAATATTTTGCATGATGTTTTATTATGGTTATGATTATTCTGTGAGCGCACCAATCCTTAGGTGTATAAAGTTACAACTTAAAATACAATTAGTGATAACTGTAGACTTTTCAGTGGACTACAACCTTTTTAAGGGAACGCGATGTAGTCAACCATTTATCATGTCCCAGATCAAGCCGCCATTTTTCCACAAATTTGCAGAATTTTTGCCAAATGCTGAATAGAGTATTCACATCAAAGATTTAGTTTTATCTGTATTATTTCTTTCATCATTTTATTTCAAATTAAAACCAACCTCACCATTCAAAACCATATAGTTTATTGACTGTGAGTATATTTAGTGGGGTACCCCCACAGTACCCAGTTTCTGAAACAGACCCATAAATGATTGGCATGCACATCTGCTAGACTAAATTCAACCTTTCTAATCCCTCGAAAGTCTAGTTTTTTCCTTGAAATGGTTTGTGTGCATGCCTTCATGTGTTTAGTGTGTGTTATAAGTAAGCGGTTTTTTTTTGTCCTAGTGTGCAAGGTCAGTATGTCATTGTGAGTGGCAGATATTAGACTCTTTAGGTAATCCTAGATGGCAGGAATCATGCAAATATACTAAGGCAGTGAAAGTAAACACAGCTGATTTCACTTTTTAGTCTTATTTTTTCTCCTTTTTTTTGTAACTTGGGTTTAAAGGCACATATGGTTTGAAGGACTGAAAATTTCATGGAACCCTTTGACTTGCTGTGAAAGTGTTACAATACAGCGGTTTCTTAAATCCTTTCCTGAACTGGGCTATGTTTTAGATTAAATATAACAGAAAGAAACATTTTATTTAGACTGGAGAAGGATACATAATTTTAAAAAAGGAGCGCTAATAATCTGACAAAAAGATTTAAATATCACCACAAAGTCTGTGAAAGGCTTTTTTAAATAATTAAACATTCTCACAGGTGGTGTAGCGGTTAGCGCTGTCGCCTCACAGCAAGAAGGTCCTGGGTTCAAGCCCAGCAGCCAGCAAGGGCCTTTCTGTGTGGAGTTTGCATGTTCTCACCATGTCTGCGTGGGTTTCCTCCGGGTGCTCCGGTTTCTCCCACAGTCCAAAGACATGTAGGTTAGGCTAACTGGTGGCTCTAAATTGACTGTAGGTGTGAATGTAAATGGTTGTTTGTCTCTGTGTCAGCCCTGTGATAACCTGGCGACTTGTCCAGGGTGTACCCTACCTCTCGCCCATAGTCAGCTGGGCTAGGCTCCAGCTTGCCTGCGGCCCTGAACAGGATAAGCGGTTACAGATAATGGATGGATGGATAGATTCTAGCTAGCATAAAGTGCAGACATTATAGACAGGAACTATTGTAGGAACACAAGCTACCAATAACTTAGTGGTATTCTACTGTAGGTGAAAAATAGAAAAATTCTTTAAGCATAGATGCAATAAACACCTTACATTATCCTGTAATGTATTTACAATGTAATTATAATTACAATATGAGTTAAGCCTCAACATTCATAATTGTTTATATGCTTGCTATTGAAGCACACTGATGGATTTATAGGAGCATTCTAAATATGAGGTAATTAGTTTCATTTAACAAGAAAAAAAGTGAAATTAAAATGACAGCACTTATCAGTAAGCAGTCTAAATAGAAAAGTACTAAAGCTCAGAGCCACATTCACTTGCCTCACAAGCATAAGTCTGTCACTGACAGCATTGTATTTTATCAAGCTTCATAACTTTTCTGTGCATTTTTTCTTTCTTTTCGTACAGTGAAATAGATGTATACAGTATCCATTTCTGTTCATAACAAAAGTGTGCTATATTCTTGGGTTTCCCGTGATGTCACATCCACCTCATTAGTTATTCAGAACTTTAGCTGGTGAGCTACCAAATCTCAGTTGACAAAGCATTTGTACGAAGAAGGTGCATTGCTCGCATGAAAAATGTCTTACGCTTGTGTTGTTTTAGGTTGTTCAAATCGATCAAACCGTGAAATTGATACAAGTTTCTTCAGGGTTCCTGGTGAACTAATAAAAAAGGGTGAACGAACACAGGATTTCACAAAAAGACGTCGGGAAAGATGGCTTTTGAACCTCTCAGTGAAATCGAAGGGAGCTGCGTCGAAGCATGCTCGAGTTTGCAGTGATCACTTTGTGAAAGGTGTATCTCCCTCTCAGCTATGTCCTTAGTGTTTTCCAAGTACTTGTCTTGCTATGTGTCGTTATTTTACGGTACTTTTTTTTGTCACGAAGCTCTAAAGTCCCCAGCTGTATCTTTGTTTACCCCTCACTCGATGGCTGCCATACTGAAAACAATGTGTGTCTCGCTTTCTTTAACAGGGTGTCTTAGCGGTCTTTTCAATGAGTCTTTCAGCAAGTTCTCACGATCAAAACAACCATGAATAATAAAGTCCATATGCATGAAGATTGCAACAAAATTCTTACTCAGCCATACAGTTACAATGCGCCGTGATCACTTCTCTGTCTTGTTTAACTTAGATCCAGGTCTTTAAAGGGGTTTCTGATCTCTGTGAATGATTTCCCTGAGACATAAGCGCGAACACAAGTGAGAATCAAGCAAACTGTTGTTTGTTTACATTTCAACTTGCAGCGCTTCATTGTAAAGACACGAACGAAAAGCTTAAAAAACCACACTGACACGGGTAAAAACAATACAGGATTCATTCAGCAGTGACTTGATACCTTCTTTCCCAGACTGTAGGGGTCTATTCCATTGCACATAGCAATCTTCTGAACATATCTAAAGCGAGCAGTGGCTTCTAGATTACGAGCATAATCTGATAAGTCATCGCTAGTTGTTTGCACTACGGCAGCCGTTTTGCTTTGCTAGACCACCAGCTGTTTTACCAGAAGTGAAATCGCTAAGAAAAGTCACGTGACTGAAACCCAAGAATTACCAGTGTTGCCTATGTTCTTCTCTTCATTATCTGTTGTAATGTGTAATGTCTATAGCAGCAAGTCAAGTTCTTTGTATACTTGAGTGTACTTGGCCAATAAAACATGATTCCATTTAATTTCATTCAAAACACCAAACAATTGTTGCAGCTTGCTTATATATAGTATAGACACCACTATGTAGTAAGTATCAGGTCACACCTTTCTGGGCCCAGTTTCCCAACAGTATCATACATTTTAGATCAACTTAACTGCTCAAGAAAGAGTGAGTGTTCAATGCCATGCTCATGCTACCATTTTACAATAATCTTTGAGCTGTATTGCTTTTAGAAAACTGGTCCTAGAACAGCTTACCACTAACTGTATCCCATCAGTGTGCCATCCACTAATATAAATCTGGCTCAGTTTATAACTCGTAAAATATTAATATGTAATGCACATTAGGGAGAAAATTATTAAAATGTACCACATTACAGACAACCTTAAGACTCTGCTAATCAGGATGACAAGTCAACAACATTTGGAATTTCTTGCGTGATAACTGTGTATTCATAGTTTAAATCTGCTTTTTGTACTAAGTTGCTGTTTATCAGTATGCTGATCTTGTAAACGTCCCTCGATTTGGGACATTGAGTATAATCCTTCACAGCTAGAGAGAAGGAGGCAAAGCCGGGTTGGAACGTTGTTTATATGAGACTTTTGGCCCTTGGGAATGTCTAGTTGGAACCTCCAATGACAAGAGAGGAAGTGCATTCCTACTAGGACACAACACAGAAAATGGGTTTCAATCATCTCCTGTTTTTCTTTATAATTACATATACAGAAGACTGTGTTCTCTAAAATTCACAAGACTTCCTACAAATGCAATAAGAGTAAGCATGCAGACATGAGCATGTTATAAAGCACGAAGGAACATTACTGCAATCCGAGTAATGAGAAAGTTACATGAATTTGGATTATGAAAAGATATAAGGATATGTACATTTATGTTTGTGCATCCTGATCATGATCACCATTTTTGTTCTTGGTCTTGTCTTATTGTTTTTTTTCTTCTTCTTGAGAGTCTTAATTGTGCAACCTTGCCTTGTTTCAATGTTCAGTGCTTTCCTATGTTTAGTCATAACAGTGTAATTTTCTTTGGTTTCAGCCTTTGCTTGCTGATTATGGAATTGCCTATGAGCCCAGTCATGGACAATGACTATACTTTATAGGTGCCCAGTAAATGTCTTTACACAAGCATCCAGCCAACTCTTGGCTCTTTACAACACAGAACTATAAGCAGAGACCATGGCTATACAGAGGCCTTACAGGCCATGACCAGCTGAAACAAGGTCGCTTAGAAGATACAGATGTTGACTTTAACAGGAATGTATTTCTTAGCACACATGAGAGAAAGTATTAACATAACTCTAACTTCCTTAAACCCAGTTACTTCCTTCCTACCTTATAAGTAACCATAAGCCATCATTCAAATTCCACATGGGTAAATTTGCCTTTAGAGCAACATTCACACTTAAATACACCAACTCCCTGTTGGGCTGTACATAGTTGCACAGCTCCTGTGGCCAGAACTGAGCTGGTTCAATCTCCCCAGAGCTCCTTCTCATTGACTGAGTGATTGAACGAGCAGGATTCTGAGGAGCTCTTGTGTCCTGTCCAACCATCTGAGAAGGCCTAATGCCACCCTGGGGTGGATATATAGAGCATAAATATAGCAAGGAGATGTATGCGCTAACTCTGGGGGTGTTAACTACTAACATGGGGCATAATCATTGAGCTCAGCAAATGGATGAGGCATTGAGTAAGGGGTTGGAGGCTGGTATTTGTGCCTATTGTAACCTGTAAAGGTAAATATGTGGAAATACTGTACATCTTCGGGTACGCTGCTTTAGATGGTCAGTTACTGTATGTGTTTGAAACTCAACATTAAGATAAACTCCTCTTAATGTTTTAAAACTATATTTTCAAACTATGGCGGCATGGTGGTGTAGTGGTTAGCGCTGTCGCCTCACAGCAAGAAGGTCCTGGGTTCGAGCCCCGGGGCCGGCGAGGGCCTTTCTGTGCGGAGTTTGCATGTTCTCCCCGTGTCCGCGTGGGTTTCCTCCGGGTGCTCTGGTTTCCCCCACAGTCCAAAGACATGCAGGTTAGGTTAACTGGTGACTCTAAATTGACCGTAGGTGTGAATGTGAGTGTGAATGGTTGTCTGTGTCTATGTGTCAGCCCTGTGATGACCTGGCGACTTGTCCAGGGTGTACCCCGCCTTTCGCCCGTAGTCAGCTGGGATAGGCTCCAGCTTGCCTGCGACCCTGTAGAAGGATAAAGCGGCTAGAGATGATGAGATGAGATGAGATTTTCAAACTAAAATCATGGCACATGTCCTCATCTAGTACAGAAATTCATGCCAGTGCCCAATTTTACATTTTCTCCAGTGCAGAATCAGATAAGGCTACTGCTGTAACTGTAAGCATATGGTGACCATTATATTCACACTGCTGGTCACTTGGAAAAAGCCAGTTGTTCACTGATGATCTTCTCTTAATGTTCTCAAAAGCCCAAGGATAAAAGGGCAACATGTTTAGACTGGTGACTGCCCATGACTGCTCATTAAGAAGCTTACTAGCATTCCTTCTCTGTGAGTAGTTTGCAAAGAGAGATCAGCTTTGATTGAGATGGTCTCCTAGCACTCATCCAGAGGGAAATGCCTGGCAGGCTGGTGAGTAAATGACTCGGAAAGGCAGCTTCTTTCTAGCCTAAGCCCACAGAGTGTTTCTTTCTCAGGAAAACTCACAGAAGAAGATGAAGATAAAAGTTTAACATTTGTACTAATTTGACAGCAACATAGTTAACCCCAACTCAAGCCATATTTATGATAAGAGGATCTAAAATGATGATTCATGTCTCACATTACATTCCTTTTCTTTCCAGTCAATGGCTCATATCCACTGACACCAATATTCTGCTTATGAAAAATGCAGAGACGTAAAGTGATTGAGCTGGCAAGCAAACAGACTGTTCTATATCTGACCAAATTCATATTCAGCTGGAGTGAAAATGAAAAATGCTATACATGAAATAACAAGCCATTCCAAAGCATCACAGGCAGTCATGGGCAAGCAGAGGTTTACGTGAAAGTTTTGTTCTTTTTCTACTCCGGACAGATAACTTCCTACAGCAGTTGTAGTGGAGTAGCTATGGTCTTGAGATCTCTCTTCTCAGTGTTATTGTGTTCCAGTGACATAGAGCTGAGTGAGAAAGAGGGAGGAAAGTGGGTAATCTGATTCAGCCACAGATATGTGTATGGTTTTGTGGGGGATGGGGTGGTGGTGGAAGAGAAGAGATATCACCATAATTGGGTCTAGTATTCAAACCCGTATGTAAAGAACCCAGATTTAACCTTCATCTTCATGACCCAGACAATTTCCTAATCTCTTATATTATCCAGATATAATCTCAAAGCAAATTTCTCACTACTATGAGCTATTCAGTAACCACAATGAAACTAATAGAAAAATTCTTAAAGTGGTGAATGTAAGTCTAGATCACTTGACCAGTCCTGAGACTTTGCCGTGTTAATCAAATACATTTTTAGGCCAGATGCAATGAACTTCGCCTGGCTGTCATCCTCTAAAGAGCTGACTCACTGGCTGTCTTTGAAACAAAGATTTAAGGCCCACCACTTCAATGTACTATTTTTTTTATATTACTAGCTTCTTTCTAAAAGAGCTTTTAACTTGATAGTATTTTTAGACTCTGGCCTATTTGTACAAGTGTGAGGATATGTTTTTGATACAAAGAGACTACAAAGAAGTTTTTAAGTTGCTCTGGATAAAGCATCTGCCAAATGCTGTAAAAGTAAACGTACTGTATTTGAAAATTCTCAGGGAGCATGGTGTCACAGCAGGTAAAGTTGCTAGCTCACAGCTCCAGGGTTCGTGGTTCCATCATAAATCTGGATTATTCTCTGTGTGGCATTTCAAATGTTCTCCCTATGTTCCCTATGGGTTCTTCAGTTTCCTCTCGCCTCCTTCCTGTGTTACTCTCAAGTAAAATGACCTGAATATAATCTCTGTAATGTTTTAGAAAGAAAGAAAGAAAGAAAGAAAGAAAGAAAGAAAGAAAGAAAGAAAGAAAGAAAGAAAACATTGTGGGTGCAGCAAGTAGAGTTTGGTTTCTCATAGCGCCAGGGTCCAGGAATTTGCCCTGACTTCCAGATTCTTGCCATATCTGTGTGGGCTTCATCTGGGCTTTCTAGTTTCCTCCCACTTGAGTTTGTTATGCTTTGCACCAAGTGCTTCCATTATAGGACCTTCAATTATCCTTCAGGATAAAGAAGGTACTGAAGATGAATGGATTAATAGAAAACTTGCTTTTGAACTTCATTAAAGAAATGCATACAATGGACATTCTAAATTGCTTAATGTGAAGAAATCTTGGATTAATGTACCAAAACGATGATTAAGTTACACGAAATCTCACACACATTTACTGTACCTGGGCATAAACACTCACTGCCCAAAGGACAAAACAGTAATAAAAAAAAGAATGTTTCGCATTTTGGCTCTATAGAACCCCATTAAACGGTAACAGTTTAACATAGGTTAATATGAGCAGTGATGTAGAAACACCAAATTATGCTAATCTACTATCAAAACAATGACCCCATAAACTAACTATAAAGATTTCCACTTTAAGCTTTTTTTCTCCAATTATAAATTATTAAACAGCTTAATGTTGCTTAATATGTTAAAACAATAACCTAGAAACACAATTTTCTCTCACACTTTACTGACCATAACTAACTGTCGAGTATCCAAAGAACAATCCCATAAACCGAATATAAAGCAGAGTTTAATATTAAGCTTGTTACAAACTTACAAACTTATTATAACAATAAGTTATTGTTATATAAGTTATAACATTACAAACTTGTCATAACAAAAATCTTATTGCTTAATGCATTATAAAACAACCAAAAACACTAATTTTGTAATCACACTTTATCAAGCACAACTATTGTATATTTTAAAAAGATAGCCGCATTAAGCTTTTTGTTATAATAATTTATTGTAATATTTCTTTAAACTTCCATCCCAAGGCAAGAGGCAGAAAAGACTGGGGTGGGTGGAGAGACAAAGTGCACTTACTGGCAACTGGGTTTGTACTCTATTGTTCAGATAAGAGATTCCTTCACAGCATCTGGGCAGTGTTTGCACTGATGGGGCTTCTTCAAGAGGCTGTAGATACGGGATGTTTTAAACTGCTCCAGTGAAAGACTCACCACAATATGAAAAAGAGAGGTGGGGGGGTTGGAGAGCTTGTTGATATGTTGTGCTGTGGTGTGTTGTGGTGTACCACACCAACTGCTGTATACTTGCAGCTTATTTCCAGTTATTTTACAAGGAATAAACCAAGTGTGTGTAAATTGTAGTGTTTACATGGTAATTCACACAGAGACAGTGCTGCTCCTGTACAGACCACTTTAAACTGATGCAGAAACAGATCCCCGAGCTTCACTCATTTCTCTCCTCCACTGAAACACACATGATGTAACATGGTGACTTGGCCTGTGTGTGTCAGAGTATGTAGTGCACTACATGGGAAGGAATTTATCAATATTTGCCCAATTCTTCCACTCTGAAGTGTCACAAGGTTAAAACTTTCTGTAGCAGTTAGACTCAGCAAATCTTCCCATATATGGAGTGAGAGAGCGTCGAGCTATTACTGTGCCGGACAAAAACCCCGTCACTGTTTGTATCCATTTTATTGTACAATAAAAGTGCATGGTATGTGCAACTCCTCATTAATTGCCATGCATAAGTCACAATCAGCTCGTCCATACTGGAGTAAATCATTAAAGCTAAATGAGGACAACTGGGTCAGAGAGAGTTCTGATTCAGGATTTTTGCTTGCAACTAACTTCAGCGCAGCCAAGTCAGAATACTGAGATCGGACCAGCAATACTAAACCTGACATCACCTGGCATCGCATCTTTTTAAGTCAGGCAGGTAAAAAGTCAAGTAAATTCATATCATGTGAATTTACCTTGACTTTGCCAGCTGCTGTTTACATTCTTCTGTCATTGAAAAGGGTATGTGCTTTTCACAATAAGCGTGAGACTGACAGGAGAACAGCCATAACATCTGAGTAAATACCGTACAAAGCAGGGCAGAGAGAGGGTAAGGAGTAAGGGTTAGAGGTTTTTTGACATTCCTCGCTCATGGTAAACTGATGTTCTGAGGCAGAAATTGTGTGTGCGCACGCGTGTGCCTCACGCCATTCATTCAAAACCACACTGGAATGCACCGGGGTGGGTTACTCCAGACTGATCATTTGTACAGAACAAAGGCCTAGCTTATGAATGTGTTTGTGTCGTCTCTTTAGAAGAAAAAAAAACACTTTTCAACATTTTTCTTCATCACGCATGAACACCATGACAAATACTTGTCTGGTTTTAAGGGAAACCTAAATTACTATTATTGCCTTTAGAATTATGCAAATGCCTACATACTGATCTCTCTAGCTTTTACACATTCATGGTTATCTGCACTTTGGACTAAAGTATGTTTTTACTACTTTCCTGCAATTGTACTGCCAGAGAAAACGTTTAGCTTTGAGCAAGTCATATCGCTGACTACAGCTGTGGAGAGAAACCTCCCATGGGACTAAGACCCAATTACTGGTGAGTGATGAAAGAAAACATCTAAGGAAATATGGGAACTGAATCAGTCAGCATGCCTTAAACACCTCCAGGTCATCAAGAGGAGACAAGGGAAGGGGAACATGGCATCTGTAAAACAGACAAAAGAGCAATGACTAAGAAGCTAGACTTATCCTTGGTTGATACTTCAGTACATATATATATCATATAACAGCATTCTGTGCATAAAAAAAAGTGGCACTAAACATTTTTGTTGGGAGATTTTTTTTCCTTGGACCAAATGCTTGCCATGTATCTGGGAAATTGTTCTATGTCTGTTCAACTCACCTCAAAAATGTGGGCCAGCCATCTAAATGAGAAAGACCCATTTCCTTAACACACACATTTCCAGAGTCTCAGCAAAGCCCTTGTTCAATCATGTTTATTCAGCTTTAATAGAGTCTGGGTGGGGAAAGCCACAGCAGCCCTAAGTAAAAAGAGAGCAAGAATGAGAGAGAGAGAGAATATTGTACCATAAGGCTTTCTGGAGGTGAAAAATGTAGCCTTTTTAGCTTGATGAAAACCTCCAGGATGGAGAAATTTCTTTTTGGACAGAAGGAATGAAATGGAAATAGTTTATTCTCTGGTTCTGTCATAGCTGGAGATCCATACTCCAGAGAGAAGCACACAAAGAAAGGGCTTGAGACACTTTAGAATTACAAAGAATGTTGATATAGGAGTAGCTCTTTAACTCGCTAACTGTGAGAGGTTCGGTTATTAAGTGCTACAGAGCCACCACCAGAATTTGCTTCAAGAATAGAACGTCACACAGTGCAGAGAAACAACAGTGGAGCACTGGGCGTGTTGGCAGCGGATTTTCAACATATCCCAGCTGTGCAGTGGCATTGGTCATTACCTCCTCCTCCGGTTTTTAGCAGTGTCCGAAATTAGCAGTGAGCTTTTAACGGCCTAATATAAATCTAGCATCTATGCTGACTCAGTACAAGTATATCCATCTTCATATTGCTCAGAAAAAGAGTTGCCCAAGAATTTGTTGCTAGACCCCCTGACATTGATGTTATAGAGAAGAGTGTTGACACTCAGGGGGTGGTGTGTTAGTTAACCAAGATCTGAACCTAGCTAGCACATTAGAGGGGATTGGGGGGCATCAGGCTAGTGTCAAACAAACTGTAGAATTTATCCATCTATCCATTATCCGTAACCGCTTATCCTGTACAGGGTCGCGGGCAAGCTGGTGCCTATCCCAGCTGACTATGGGCGAGAGGCGGGGTCCACCCTGGACAAGTCGCCAGGTCATCACAGGGCTGACACAGAGAGACACACAACCATTCACACTCACATTCACACCTACAGTCAATTTAGAGCCACCAGTTAGCCTAACCTGCATGTCTTTGGACTGTGGGGGAAACCAGAGCACCCGGAGGAAACCCACACAGACACAAGGAGAACATGCAAACTTCATACAGAAAGGCCCCCATCAGCCACTGGGCTCAAACCCAGAACCTTCTTGCTGTGAGGCGACAGTGCTGTTCCCTGTAGAATTCAGATCTTCTCATTTCTTTCTAGTTCACATTGTATATTCATGCAGCATATCAGTGACAGTTGTGTCAGAATGACATGGCCCTTGATTTAGTGGGCCTTGGGGCTAATATTTTCAGTCCCATTTGCTGATGCACATCAGCAGTGACTGAGAAAATGCACATGAAATACAGTACAATTGCAGGTGTAATGAACGCTAATGAGGGGCATTATATTTTCAATCATCCTTTTTTAGAGGAGAAATTAAACGTAGATAGACTAAGCACAGGGCGGCATGGTGGTGCAGTGGTTAGCCCTGTCGCCTCACAGCAAGAAGGTTCTGGGTTTGAACCTCATGACTGACTGGGGCCTTTCTGTGTGGAATTTGTTTGTTCTCCTTGCGCCTACAGTATGTAGGTTTCCTCCAGGCGCTCCACTTTTCTCCAACAGTCCAAAGACAAGCAGATGAGGTCAACTGGCTACTCTAAATTGCCTATAGGTGTAATGTGAGTGTGAATGGTTCTTCATGTCTGTGTTAGACCTGTGATTGATTGGCGACCTGCCCAGGGTGTACCCCGCTTCATACCCAAAGTCAGCTGGGATTGGCTCCAAGTTCCTTGAGACCCTGATGGATAAGTGATATAGATAATGGATGAATAAACTAAGCACATGTGAGAGAGACACAGTGAGACATACAATACAATGCATTACACAGCGAACGAGTGATATTTTAGATTTTAGTACTCCCATCTAATAACAAGACCATCCGTCAGTGGAGATTACTGCAGTCATAGAGTGGTTAGTGCTTCAGCTATTTCAACATCAAGTTCTCAAATACAATGGTGAAAAGTTTTCACTTGTTGCATGCTGGGTCTCCAAGAACAGTTTCACATTAGCCCCAACTGGCCTGTGGGTGTGGGTAATAATGGAATCAATTAAAAAAGTTTTAGAACATAGAAAGTGAGAGAGTCCAAAAGTGACCACTTTTACCCAAATTGTTTACTGTTTTTAGCATGGGGCAAAGAAAACACAGAAAGTGAATGTGAGAGAGAGAGAGAGATGGGAGAGAGTTTAAGTGGAATTCCAGTTTATAGTCTGTATTTGGAAATGCTAGCCCCTCAGGGAGGAACATAGACGACAGTAAGCAGCCACCCAAGTTATAATAAAGTGGCTAGTAGTGCTGCAGGTTTGATGCTATGTTCCTCTGAGTGCATGTTTAGGTAGATGACGCTCATATGCTGGGTAACCCCTCAGAGAACAGGCCTAAAATAGTCATGTACTCTACACCATAGCACTGCACTCGCTCCCATCAATTGCTCACAGTGTCCTTGGAGTTTACACTCTGGACTCATCCCACTCATAGCAGAACGGCATGTTTAAAAGCCATCAATCCTCTGCATCCCTTTTCCAAATGAACTCATTCATGCTTCTGTATAAAGTAAAACTTTAGAGTAGGATGGTGTTGGAAATTTTCAATACCAGGTTTTGAAAATAATGCAGAAGAATGTGCATTATACTATTTGACAAAAAAATTATGACAATACACCAGAAATCAGTAAATAACAGTAGTAGCTCAGTGCTTTTTCTTCCCCTGCTAATCTAACATATTGGGTTGGAAATGGTGTTTCACTAACTATGGGGAAAATAAACTATGGCAAGACAGTACAGTACATCGCTGCTTCAAAATTCCCAGGAATGCTATATAGGAAAACAATGGTGGTGGTGAAATATTACCCAGACTACACTTGAAAAAAGTTTCAAGATTCCTCTGGATGTTTGCTGGTTCTGTCTTTGTAAAAGCTTCACCTTGGAATCTTTAAAAGGAAACCCTCTGTTATAGAGTTCAATATCAACCTTTTAAGGGGTTCCTCAGAAAAACACAACCAAAGAACCATTGAGGGTGCTTGATTTAAACTTTTTTGTTTGTTCTGTTCTGAGTGTGTTCACTCTCAAAAAGGTTTCTAAACTGTGGTTTTCTGGTATAAAATCAGTGTGGTACCTTAAAACATGCACCTTTTGTATGCTAGTTGGTTTATTTATTTTCTGACACCCTGTAGGCCAGTTGGCCTGTCAGTTGCATCTTATCTTGAGCACACACCACCACCACTGGCTTGCTAGGCCTGTCACAGCTTCACCTGACAAACAACCATTCACCCCTATGGGCAATTTAGGCTACATCCACACGACAATGGCAACGAGATTTTATTTAAAAAAATATCGCGTCCACATGGGCAACGGATCAGTAAAATATCAGGTACATATGGCAACGCAACGCTTGCTGAAAACGATGCAATACACATGCCACACCTCTACGTGTGCTGTAAGACGGTCCCATCGGAGACACCAGAACAATAGAAGAAGTAGGACGCATGCGCATAAACCCCTTCTTTTACCCGGCGTGAATGAGTGAGTGCTGCTTGTTCTAGTCATGTGGTTGTGACGTCATCATAAACAAATCTGTTCTACTCATCCAGACGACTTCGCAATGGCGCCGTTGCCAGATTTTTCCACTCTGGAAACCGTTCTCAAAAAATATCGTTTTGGGGCACCCAAAATGCCGGTGCCGTGTAGACACCAGGCCGAAACGATAAAAAATTTTATCGGATTCACCTGAATCCGTTGCCGTGTGGACAGGGCCTTAGAGTAGCCAGTTAACCTAACTGCAATTTGGAGACAAAAAATCCGTTGTGGCGACTCCTAATCGGGAGCAGCCAAAGGAAGAAGAAAAGAAGTTAACCTAACTGCATGTCTTTGGTGGAAACCGGAGCACCCAGAGAAAACCCATGCAGGCATGGGGAGAACTTGCAAACTCCACACAGAAAGGCCCCAGTTAGCCACTAGGCTCAAACCCAGAACCTTCTTGCTGTGGGGCAATTCTTCATTTGCACGTGACATCATAGCTAATTATGCCTGAGGCTTTGAACCGAAAGTGGGACATGTTGGAGGATATACACAAACTCGCTCGACACACATTTACTATAGAAGATATCCTCGAGAGGTTGTTACACTCAATAATTCCTTTTGTTTCATCGCTATGCCACTCTTTGTGCTGTAATTGGATGCGGACACAACTCTATTTGAGACGAGGGGACTTATAAGTTCTTTAGAATACCTATGCACACTCCAAATTTTTTGTTTTTTCATCTTAATTATTGTTTGTGTCAGAATAAAACAACAATTTTCACCTTTAAAGTGGTAGGCATGTTGTGTAAATCAAATGGTGCTCACCCCCCAAAAATCCATTTTAATTACAGCTTGTAATTGGACAAAACAGGACAAACACCAAGGGGGATGAATACTTTTGCAAGACACTGTAAGTTCAGATTTGATATACATGGGGGAAAAATAATAACCACTCACAGAAATTCCATTCCATGCACAAAAATTGTTCATCCTTATGAAAACCTTTTCATCTCTCAGGTTTCTAAAGCAGACGCGAAACAGCCCCTAAACAGCAGTGGGGGGCTGAGATGTTTCCAGTTCTAGCCTGTACTCATCTTGGACTGGCTTCCATAAGAGCAAAGCAGACAGAACCCATTTATGTTCTAGTGTAGTCCTTCACACACATATGTAGTTTTATATACATGACTCCATGTTTGTGGTTTTTTTTTTATTCATTTACAGTTAGTATTACCATCTAATCTTTAATAAGTGCAACTCATGACAACAGTGAATATTCCCTATAAATACTTATAGTAATGGACTATATACACACACTGAACCACCTTTTTACAAGTTAGCAATTTTATTTTTTCCATTCATCTCAAATCCTTGTGCTGCATTACGAGACCACTCGGCCTTTCCTCAGTACCAGCTTCATTCCTGTGGTGTAAGACTAGAGCAAGCTAAACACAGTACCCAACCCAACCTCTCATTAAAAAAAAAAGTGCTGTAGGAATGTAAGAAATAGGAGATGGATTTTCGAGTGTTGGAAAGAGTAGGATATATTAGACTACAGAGAAATATGGTGCTGCACTGGCCTGACTTCTGAGCTTGTACTGTACTGAGGATTTACTGTAAGGGCTCCAGAGGTGCTTAAGTGCTACATAAGGAGAATCCAAAAAATTATTAGGTTTACGCAACAGCCTATTGTATTTAACTACACCTATATTTTATACATCTGAACACATGTTCTGTGGTTTTGTACTTTTAAATTTTCAACATCATCCTGAAGAATAGAATAGATGCAGTTCAAATTAAATTTCGTTATGACACAGCTCGTAGCAAATTATTTTCATCCTCAATTTCATCACTCATGTTGCAGCCCAGGAATAGGTACAAAATAAGCAAGCAAGCAGATAACTAACTTTCTAATCATGAAAGCAGGATAATTATTTAGACTAAACAGTGGCTGGCAGCCCTGTGATGACCTGGCGACTTGTCCAGGGTGTACCCCGCCTTTCGCCCGTAGTCAGCTGGGATAGGCTCCAGCTTGCCCGCGACCCTGTAGAACAGGATAAAGCGGCTACAGATAATGAGAGAGAGATGAGTGGCTGGCAGCATGGTGGTGTAGTGGTCAGCACTGTTGCCTCACAGCAAGAAGGTTCTGGGTTTGAGCCCAGTGGCTGGTGGGGGCCTTTCTGCTGACATACCACACACATGAAGGCTCAAATAAACTACTTGACCAAAGAGAAGTCAGTGAATGTTCTTCTGTTATAGTTAGCAGTCTGTACAAATGGCACACATCATTCTATACAGTAAAAGGATAAACACTAATAAAACTAATCCTGGATTTTTGCTTGATGTAGTAACTACATTAACAATTTATCCATCGAGCCACATTTTCCAACTGTACATAGCAGAAATTTCAAACCACTCAGAAGAACGTCTAATACACATTTTAATAGTGAATTTAAGCTTAATCTTATGTTCACTAGCAAGTGATGCATCATTTGTTTACTGCTACCTGTTTATCTCTGTGGTGTAGTGGTTAGCACCATCGCCTCACAGCAAGAAGGTTCTGGGTTCAAGCCCAGTGGCTGGTGGGGGCCATTCTGTATGGAGTTTACATGTTCTCCATGTGGGTTTCCCCCACAGTCTAAAGACATGCAGGTTAGGCTAATTGGTGGCTCTAAATTGACCGTAGGTGTGAATGGTTGTGTGTCTTTATGTGTCAGCCCTGTGATGACCTGGCGACTTGTCCAGGGTGTACCCTGCCTCTTGCCCCTAGTCAGCTGGGGTAGGCTCCAGCTTGCCTGCGACCCTGTAGAACAGGATAAAGCGGCTACAGATAATGAGATGAGATGAGATGAGATGAACAGTGGCTTGTATAAATATTCACCCCTCTGAACCTTTCCATGTTTATCAGTACTACAACCTGGAACTGAATTTCACTTAATTGGGCTTCCACGCCACGATTCTACACAATGTATCCCATAATACTGAAGTGAAAAATCAATCTAGTTTACAAAATTATAAACAAAAGCATGACATTTGTGATTAGATAAGTATTCACTGTTGTAGCTGTGAAACTCAAATTGGTTCTGGTGCAAGTTACATCACCAGCATCTTGGTTGCTTCTCTGACTAATCACCTGACTTTTAGTGGATGGTTTCCTTTAGGATCAGTCATGGTTATGCCATGTTCTTTCTATTTTTTCATAATGGATTTAATGGTGCTCTACAGGATCTTCAAAGTTTGGGACTTTAGCCTTCCAAGAACGGGGGTACATACACTGTGGTCACACGACACTTTAACTGCACACAAGTAAACGCCATTCAAATGATTTTTGATGGCAACTGAATGAGGGGTTTCACAGCAATGGGGGTGAATATGTATGCAATCACAACTTTTACATTGTTTTATTTGTAAATAATTTTGCTAACTATGTTGATTTCTCCCCCACTTCAATACTATATTCATGACAAATCAAATTACATCCAATTCACGTTCAGGTCATAAGACTAAGGCCCTGTCCACACGACAACGGATTCAGGTGAATCTGATAAAATTGTTTATCGTTTCGGCCTGGTGTCCAGACGGCACCGGCGTTTTGGGTGCCCCAAAACGAAATCTTTTGAGAACGGGTTCCAGAGTGAAAAAATCTGGCAACGGCGCCGTTGCGAAGTCGTCTGGATGAGTAGAATGGATTTGTTTACGATGACGTCACAACCACATGACTGTCAGTGCTTCACGCCAGGTAGAAGTGTAACGAACTCGATGCGAGTTGTCAACAAATCCTATAACTTGGTTCATGAAACGCGCTTACAAAATATTTTTACTGTGAATATTTATTGTGTAATGGTGCAAAGTGAGAGAGAGAGAGAGAGAGAGAGAGAATAGCCCTTAGGGCAGAGTCTTTAGTCCAAACACTGCAGAAGCAGTACCAAACCGCGCAACGCCCGTGTGCTTTCCAAAAACAAAAACAATCCTGCCAGCAAAAATAGGAAAAAAAAAGGAGCGATCTCATCTCTTCAGATGTTGTTTTAAGTCCGACAATACATTCCTCAAAAAGGGCGTAGAAGAACAAAGTAATCCATCAACGTGTAGCATTCAATTTATTCCGGACCATTAAAGAATTCTGGAGGATATCAGAATGTTGGCGTACCGGCTTCCATCTACCCCCATTCATTCCTCTCTCTCTCCATCTACCCCCATTCATTCCTCTTTCCGCATCTTTCGTTTTACGTTACTGATTAATAATCAAAACTTTATGTGGCTAATATTACAGAAGAAGGGGTTTATGCGCATGCGTCTACTTCTTCTATTGTTCTGGTGTCTCCGATGGGACCGTCTTACAGTGCACGTAGTGGTGTGGCATGTGTATTGCATCGTTTTCAGCAAGCGTTGCATTGCCATATGTACCTGATATTTTACTGATCCGTTGCCCATGTGGACGCGATATTTAAAAAAAAAAAAACATCTCGTTGCCGTTGTCGTGTGGATGTAGCCTAAAAAATGTGGAAAAGATCAAGGGGGTGTGAATACTTATGCAAGGCACTGTAGCTATGCATGGAGGGTCATGAAAATGAAGACTGACAGCACATGCAGATTTTTTGTAAAAGGACAAAAAAAGGATAAACATATTGCTAAATTTGGTAACCGTGTTTGCTAGGTGGCACGGTGGTGTAGTGGTTAGCACTGTTGCCTCACAGCAAGAAGGTTCTGGGTTCGAGCCCAGCAGCTTATGGGGGCATTTCTGTGTGGAGTTTGCATGTTATGTGGGTTTCCCCCACAGTCCAAAGACATGCAGTTAGGTTAACACGGGGCAGCCATGGCCTGAGATTGGGCTAAAGTGCCCTTGAGCAAGGCACCTAACCCCCAACTGCTCCGGGTATGTGTGTGTTCACAGTGTGCTTAAGTCTGTGCTTGAGTGTACATGTGACAAAGGCTTCTTGGCTTGGCTTCTTCTTCTTTCCACCAGTTTAATAAGGAACTGATTAGACAGGACTCTAATGATCTCAATCTCTCTATGCATCTTTCCCTCTGTTGTAAGACATTTACAAAACAGTAGGCTGTGTCGAACAGGACCGTATCCAAAAATAAATTGGTCATTCATTTTCAGTATAAATGACAAAACATTCTTGGCAATGACAAAGCCATTGTCCTGTTGCAGTCAAATTCTCTCGACGGTCTTAAAGCAAAAAAGTGCTACATGTCCTTATTTGGACATGCAGACAGAAATTTGGCTCTCCACTAGTTCCCAAAGCAGAGGGATCTCGACTCCAGCTCACAGAGGTGCTACAGCAACACCTACAGGATAGAATGTGTCCCTGAATGTGCTGAAGAGCATCTGAAACGACAGGGTCATATGGTAATACAGCTTTATCTCTATGATTATACAAATATTATTCTAGCCGTCTAGTGGTCACTGAGCTGAAAGTAGGCCACAGAGTCTGTTTTACTTAGCGTCAGTGTTTATATCAATCCGGAACTGCTTGGGTAAATGAGCTTGGACATTCTTACTATCGTCCTCTTGGACAAGTCAGCAGGAAAACTGTGCCAAACAGCAAATACTGTTTAACTCCAGTGGAAAATAAATGACCGTAAAATAGTCTGGAAGTGCAGGAGGCACAGATTCAAACATGCACAATTCACAAAAACAAATGTTTGTTGAAACTCTTTATTTTCAGTGAATACAAAAAATACTTTCGTGACCAGATAAATATTTTACATACAGCATCATAATTTTCATTTTATTGTTACCATTTCAGTCGGTTAAAGAAGGCCCTAACATTCTAGTTTAATTGAAGGGGCTATTTCTTCTTTTTTTTTCCTTCTGCCCCATTAAGAGACACCACATTTTTAACCACATATTGCAATATCTTCATTACATTTATTAGTAAATATAAACAAACCCTTCATACACTTCATACATAGTGGTTTACTGGAGAGAAAATTCTTAGAGACATAATTGCAACAACTTCCATTAAAGCCTCAATCAGGAAACACGAGGCAAATATTGGGCATGAAGACGAGAGGGACTGCAGCAATAAAACTGTTACAAGACCACACCAACCAAACCACAGCAATATGTATGTTTCACATTTGCTTTCTTTTAGGAAACTCCAAGCACGCTGTGGCATCAGCAGTTCCTGATTGGGGTTCTGCAAAGTAAACTGAAAAGTATAGATACATGTGCGTGGAATGCAGTCTTGACTCTTGACTCATTAGAAACGTAAAGCATGTGGAGTCGGTGACGCTGTTACACTAATAGTTCGAGTGAATTACAGCTGGCAGTTGAGCAATCTACCAAGGCAAGAGCATCAGGCCACATCGGAAGAGGAGAATATGGCAGAGCAGAATCAAACAACACAGTCAATGGCTGTTATCAGTACATCGTTTATACTGCTCAGGAACAACTCGGACAAAACTACACATTTATACTTACTGCTACAAATTGCCCCTTTTCACTGACCAAAAACTATTCTTTATGGTTTCTCTTATAGTGGTTGAGGTGATCATTTGAGTCTTTGATAAGCCTAAAAGGGCGACTTGCATCAGAGCAGACAATATAAGGCACTAATATACATCGCAGTCCAAATTTAAGAGGTGGGGTATTGCAGTTTGGTATTATACATGGTGTAGTGTTCTGATGTGCCACATTGTGTAATCCTTAATACGCAAACAGTTGAACAAGAATAACTATATATGCATCTGAAAGGAAGCCACTAATTTTCTCACTAATGTCTATCACGAGAAGCATACGCATTATCTGCAGGAAAAAAAAAGAAAGGAAAAAAGTGTACACTGGAATACAATCAGTGCATCCGATAAATCTTGAAGTGCAGGGACTTTTTTTTTTTTTATTTAATTTGAGTCATGCATGTGCACCCTCAAAATTTTTAAACACACAAGTTACAGGTCTCAGTCTGATTGTGTGTGCTGAATGGATCCATCCATGTGCATTGTATGTTTGGAGAGGAACTGACAGATGAAGACTTCGCTGTATGTAAGAGACAGCTGTGGAACGCAGTCGTAAAGATGTCTGAAGTGTCTTAAACATGTCTGAGGTATTCATGAGTGCTTAAACACTTAAAACGGTGTAACGGCATCTGCTTCAGTCCCACTTACTGAATAGAACAGATCTGTGACTAATGCTTTTGGCGAGGAACTTTTGCGACTCTATGATCAATAAATAATGCAACAAAGCACAGATGCACATTTTCCATAGTCTTATAATAAAGCTAATTCTAGATGAACACAATCGTACAATGACTTTTAGCCTTCATGATATGTTTTAAGTCGTGTAGTGCTTTAGCAAAGGCTTCAGATGAATATTCCTGCTTAATAATATCACACCAATGAAAACATTGAAGCAAATATGTCCTCTATATTCTGAAAGCTTGTGAACAAACATCCTACTGCAAGGACCATACATCACATGTTCATTTCACCTGATGTCACCACAGAGATCAAGCGTACATGTGACTGTGTCCTGGTGTATTTTTAGTGTACGAATGAATTACTAGAAGGTAGTTCGATACGGTCAACGGTATTATTACAATAAAGTCTTAGCTCTGGCATACTGCTTGGATTGTTTGCGTGCACACACACTCACACACACAGAGAGCAGCTAAGTGCATATCACGCTAAAAGAAAAAGATCTTCAGTTAGAGATGACAGAAAAACAAGACACATAGCCCTATGTAAGAAAAGCAACCAATCACAAACAAAATCACCAGCCTCTTGTGTGGAAAACAGTCAAACAGTGGAATCAAACCACTTGCATCCTAAAGCATCATGATGCATCACCATCGATGAAAGGAGCCTTCAATATGGCTCCATGACCAAAGACAGACAAGCTCTCTTAATATCAGACCTAATATTATTATTTGGTGTGTGCGCGCGTGCGTTTGTGAGAGATCGCTCAGCTCTGATCTTCTCGCAGCTCAGTGGGCAAAAATTTGTACTGCTGTTGTCGGATATGGGCCAACTTCTTGCGTGCCTCCTCTAGCTCTCTCTCCTTCCTCAGCATCTCCTCCTGAGCGGCAATGATCTGTAAGCAAGAAACGATCAGTCAGCTACTGTCTGGAACAAGTCATGCATTCATCAACCAATCAGCACTCATCTTAAAAAAGCTCGAATAACTGCCTGTTTTTTTGTAGGATTCTTTTTGTAGGCTACAACACATCATCTGAGAAACTGGTGGAGTCCTGCCGAGTTAAGTGCTTTCAATGTATTTTATTCCAGCCAAGCCCAAAATTAACAAATTGCCCAGACTGCAGCACATGCATGAATCTGGACTATGTACATTTTTGCATGCTTTGTGTAAAATTGTATATTTTTTTCATTTATTTGAGTTTGCAAATTTTTTTTGTTGCGTGGGCCATGCCATCTGGCACTCATTTCCTTCTCCTATTACCATGGTCCGTTTCCTGCCTCGCTGCCTGAGGGGAACATGAGAGTTGAACCCTCACTTTACGTGCTGTGCAGCCATTAGAAATGCAGTTTGAAATATACATATTGTATACACATCAGTAAAACTTTATGTTGTGTTAAATTCCTGCTTTCATTCTCCTTATTTTACATGAGCACTTATTTGTACTGCTAGTACTACGAGAAGTATTTCTTTCTGCTATACGTAAAGACATTTGTGGTTTAGTTCTCTGCAATGTCTGGATTCCTTCTCTCAAAAAAGCTGCGACAAATGATTCTGGAGGAACAAAAAGAGGGACCGAGGTCTTGGTCAAGGCAGCAGGGATGATCACATTTCTCTGTGACTCAGCTCCTGGATTAAGAAAAAAAGTTTATGGACTCCTCAGCGATGAGTATGTGAAGGAATGTGAAGTGGATGTTTGCTAAAGCAACACGACTTTAAACTGCAGAATATTTCCAATGCAGTGTGGGACCAAAGCAATAGAGAATATGATCCAACCAGTAACAACAAATGAAACTAGTTGTATCAAATTATTGAAATTCTGAGCAGATCTAATGTTTACTGACACTGAACATGATGAGACTATACATCACGTGTATAATATTCTAGATTTTTTGTTTTGCATAACCCTTCACCCAGAGCCTATAGAGAGTTTGTGAATATTTGCCTTTAATCTGAATGGTGCATGACGAACAGCAGTCTTCAGAATTAGCTGTATGGCGTTTGACATGCTGTGTGAAGGAGGTAATGATTCCCTACTGAATCCCATACAATCTCCAATTCCACTGTTACATAATCAAATGAACTACTGACGGAAACTTTGCTCAGCTCTCCTTCAGTGTAGTAGTATATCTGCTAAGGGCAATGATAACGACAATTTGAAAAGAATGCCATAGTTTAGACAGAGCACATGGAGGCCAGACAGGCTGAGCTGCATCTTTGACATACGGACTGTACGGTAATTCATCATCATTAGTAACAGGATACAATTTTTCTCCATGCACTTATTGACAGATACACCAAGGCAGAGGAAAAGAAAGTTTGTCTTTTTTGGACACTTAAAAGCGAACTAAAGTTATTTTTAAACTTGCTTTATTTCTTAATTAACGTGTTATTCAATTACGTTTTCAGTTTTAGTAACCTTATACTGTGACTCGTATTGTCAAATAATTGCAATTAAATATTATACCTATCGGCCTATTCGGTTTTTAGCCATGTTGAATTTAGTTCATCACTTATCCGCGCGATCTTCACGAGACTTGTGCAAGACTTCGAAACGTGAAGTGTCAGCCAGGTGTCAGTGCTGCCATCTTGAAAACTGTTTTCCAAACGAAATATTGCACAAAAATGAGTCTTAAATGATGATTACTGCCTACTTTTTTCAAACTTTCCTGCTTGCTACCACAACAAACAAAACTTCCGGCTTGATTACATGACCATTCGAAAGACGGTGCACGCGTTTTTTTGACAACGTTGGCAGATGTTGCCCTGTGTCCAAAATCGTTCCCTACTCACTATATAGGGCACTATATAGTGAGGACGCCATTTTGTAGTGCTGTCCGAAACCTTAGGTGAGGATTATTTACATCCTATATAGTGCACTCAAAGTATCCCACAATACACCACGAAAAGTAGTGTACAACGATGGTCGCTAACCAAAGCAATATATCCCATCATGCATTGCGGTCGCACTGAAAGAAACCAAATTAAAAGTTTCAAATTTGATTTAATAAAAGGCAGCGGCAAAGAAGAAAGTATTCAGCCTTGCTTTAAAAAAAAAACAAAAAACTGAGATACAGGTACTTTGTATTGATTAATGTGGGAAATACACTCAGTATAATATGTATTTATCATAAAAATACATACATGTATTTATTATTTTGAAAACCCACCAGCCGACTGATCTGGCACGTTTTAATTGTGCCACAGTAATGACGTAAATACCAGCGTGACAAAAGTCCGAAAACATTTTTCATTTTACCAATGAGCTCACTATACAGTAATTCTCTATATAGGGAGTAGGGAACGAGTGAGCGATTTCGGACACGGTTGGTCACTTTGATTTCCGCTGTACGTTTTACTTCCGTCCTACGATGTCTCGCACAGGTCTCAACAAAGCTCATTTATGGCCATTGCTTTGACATATGGACTGATATATTACATAGCATATTTCAAACACTCAACTTGCTATAGCAGTGACAAAATAGGAAGGCATTTTTGATAGCTATATTTAATAAAATGAGATAGAATTTTGATAATAAAAAAAATTGGCCTTCAGTTCTCCTTTAAGCCCCAGTCCCACAATACCAATAACTAACAATAGCTATAAATAAATGGGTCCCCTGCAGTTTATGTGGTTGGTGGTCACACCAGACTGATAATGATGCCTATAGCCCAGGCCTGGGTTTATCAGCATCAGTGAGATTGCTTCTGGAGCAATTTCTCCAGGCCCGGACCTGATACGATAAAACATCTGACCAACAAGGTAATTGTTTACATGTAATGTCTGAGCACGTGCTATTTTTCCCCGGGCATCTTTGTACATCCTTGTTGCATCATGAAGTCACGGAATACAGATTCATGGAAAAAAATAAAATAAAATACAAAGCACAGATCTTTTATTCACAGATATGTGATTTTCCATGAAAGATCAATAGTAAATTAATAAAAATATAAATGTAGGTAAGATATTTTAATTATGCACTTCAGCAGTCCAAACATTTAATTGTTTTAGACTTCTTAATTTTTTTTTTTTATCCGTGATGCATCATCCATATGAAATCGGTAACCAATCTGTAATATACTATTCAAAAAAAGTAGGGGATATTTTATTTTGAGATCCAAATTTTCACATATACAAAGGGATACGAAAGCATGTTGTATAGTTCCTTACTGAGGAAGCATTTCCAAAGAAATTCATCACCCAAACACATCAATGACACTCTCATGATCAGCACGGGATGCTACTGATGATCAAGGGGGTCGTGCCACAAATTTGCATGACTCTGAATTGGAAGGTTAGAGCCACTCCAAAGGAAGATTTTGAAGAGAAAGCATCAGATTATCAGTGGTTGAAGTCGTTAATTAAACAGAGACCATGCGCCGTCTAACACAGGATGAGAGGTTACGTGCCCTTGGCATGCTACAGGTTGGCACAAGACAGGTCATTGTGGCAAGAGCATTGAATGTTTCCCAGTCTGTCATCAGCAGATTATGGTCCAGACATCGTGCTACAGGGTCTGTTCAGGATAGACCACGATCCGGTCGACCAAGGGCAACAACTCAGGCTCAGGACAGATTCATCCGCACTATTGCCTTGAGAAATCGTATGGTAACAGCAAATCAGATAAGGTCTCAACTTCGAAGGGATACTGGCTTGGTAGTGAGTGGCCAGACCATCAGGAATCGACTGCACAGATTTCACTTACACGCCCGACGTCCTCATGTCATTCCCTGTTTGAGGGATCGTCACATTAGGGCCAGACTCCAATGGTGTCGTCATCATCAACGCTGGGATAATCGCCGATGGAACCACGTAATGTTCTCAGATGAGTCGAGGTTCACTGTGGACTTCCTGGACAGACGCAGGAGGGTTTGGCGCCGACGTAACGAACATTTCCATGACGTTAACGTCATTAGACATGATCCGTATGGGGGTGGCTCTGTAATGGTGTGGGGAGGCATCACTGCTGCCGGCAGAACAGACTTGCATGTTGTTGCTGGACGTGTCACAGGGCAGTACTACCGGGACAACATCTTGGCACCCCATGTTGTGCCGTTTGCACATCGTTATGGCCGCCGTTTCATTTTCCAAGATGACAATGCCAGATGTCATAGGGCCAGGATTGTTACAGATTACCTCCAGCAGCAGAATATCACCAGATTACCATGGCCAGCACTCAGTCCGGACCTTTCCCCCATCGAGCATGTCTGGGACATGCTTGGACAGCGGCTACGCCAACGTCAACAACCTCCTGCCAATGTCCAAGAACTTGCTGCAGCATTGCAACAGGAATGGAATAACATTCCCCAAAATGACCTGGGACGTCTCGTTAGGAGTATGCCACGCCGAGGGGGTTTTACCCGCTACTGACTCGGTTTCAAAATGGTGGTAAATTTGCTGTGTGACCCTGTGTTTGTGTTGACCCTTATTCTGGAGAATCTGTCCTTTACTGACTGTACACAGGGTTTCGAATAAATTGACAAATGTTTCCTTAATGTTTTTCTGTCATTTGTTTCCTTCCTGACCTCATGATCTGCATTTCATTCTACTTGTAAATGCAATATCCCCTACTTTTTTTGAATAGTATATACTGAAACGGCCGTGACCAATCCGTAAATTATGAGCATCAGTGATGCATCCATATTAAAATCCGTAACCACTCCGTATTTTGTATCCTTTATTATATTTCCGTTATCCGTGACCTATCTGTATTATATCAACCACTGGAGCATGTGCAAGGGTTGTTCTGAAGTCCAAGCTGTACAGTATGACCCAGAATAATGTGCTACTATTTGGAAAAAACTTCCATGACTATTCCTAAGCTGCATGTATTTATTTATCCGAGTGTCAGGACCAACTGATATATTATAGTCAGGATTACAGTTGTGGTGTGACTGCTCCAGACTGGAACCAAATTCAGGCAGAGGAATGGTCATAGTTGTAGTTATTGGTATAGTTATCGGTGTTGTGGGACCGGCCCTAACTTTTGCCATTTTCAATACCAAAAATGACAGTGTTTTGATAAGGGAAATAATGCAAGGTTTTAGATTTGCATAAATGTGACCTATTACTAATTCGATTTATACTAAAACTGAAATCTATAAGCAAAACTACAGATTAATAATTGCCTACTGGTAGTTTGCTTTTCTTTTTTTTTTCTTTGAGGAGTAGTGCAGCACTAGTACAGAAGAAAAATGGCAACCTCATTGCTTCTAGAATACCAATAATAGAGAAAATAACCACTAGGTTCAGCTTGGAGTATTTCACACTTTTATCATCATAAAGTGTGAATAGGTCTCACCTGAGCAATTCCACCAACAAATTTAGTTTTGACAACCACGCTATCGTCCTCGGCCTTGTCAAAGGCGGCTTTCTGAGCTGCCTTCACTAGATTATCTGATGCCCTTTTCACTGCATTCCCAGCAGCCTGTGGACATTAAGAATAAACTATTGCAAAAGGGTAAAGGCATATACAGAACTTGCAGTCAGAAATGTCACAATGTCTCTGAACAAACACACTTAAAACGCATCCATCGTTTGAAAAGCAAGTTTGACCTGTAGTCTCCTCATGGCCTCAGAGTCATGGTCAGCTTTCACTTTGCAGGCCACCAGCAGCTGGGCGGTAGACGCTGCTACTTGTTTAGCAGATGAGATGAGCTTCTCCTCACTGGCATGACCCTGCACTGAAGCATTGGCTGCTTCACACAAGTTACTGGTGGCGGCTGCGACCATACGGGCCTGCGTGGCAAAGAAAGTAGGGAAAAACACAAACGCAGTTCCTCCATGAGCTTTGCACGATCAAAGATTTGAAAGTACTACATCAAATTGGTTTGGGATCTCTGATTTAAAGCCACAGGATTCTGCCTAAACTGTTCGAAGTCAGGAAAAGTATCACTGCAAAGCATTTATCAGTTTATCAGTGTGTGGCTGTGCAAAATGTTGCTCGTCTTCTAGTGTCGCATCAATTTATCAGGGGAATGACCAGTCCATAGGCCAATGAACATGTGATAACTTCAACAAAATAGACTTCATGGTAAAAATATAATGAACTTCCCAGTTACACAATTGCACTTTGTGACTATATAAGTCATTCTATAAATCACACTATCTGTTATCACTCAAATGAGGATGCGTTCCCTTTCGAGTCTAATTCCTATCAAGGTTTCTTCCTCGTGTCGTCTGAGGGAGTTTTTCCTTGCCACCGTCACCTCAGGTTTGCTCAAGCATTGGGGGACTTTAATCAGGATTGGGACCTTGTAAAATAAGTTAATGATGCATGTAGTGAATGAATGAATGCATAAATGAAAGGGAATCCAATAAACTATTTATTTGTTGGATATACTGACCGACAAGGACCACACAAAGCTTTTAAAAACATATAATTAAGCTCAAATAGCTAATTAGGAATAAAGCATAGAAAGAGCTTGAACAAAACAGGTAAAAATAATTAGTATATTTAAAAAAAAAACCCCTCTATACTCACTGCTGATATGAGACCCTGAGACCACTGGCCATCATCTACAGCATTGGCTGGGACAGAGCCCACCTAGAGAACCAAATACAGTGACTTAATTCAAATATGTACATCCTTATCATCATAGTAGAGCTCCTCACACACACACACCATACTTAAAGGAACAGTCCACCGTACTTCCATAATGAAATATGCTCTTATCTGAATTGAGACGAGCTGCTCCGTACCTCTCCGAGCTTTGCGCGACCTCCCAGTCAGTCAGACGCAGTCAGACGCGCTGTCACTCCTGTTAGCAATGTAGCTAGGTTCAGTATGGCCAATGGTATTTTTTGGGGCTGTAGTTAGATGTGACCAAACTCTTCCACGTTTTTCCTGTTTACATAGGTTTATATGACCAGTGATATGAAACAAGTTCAGTTACACAAATTGAAACGTGGCGATTTTCTATGCTATGGAAAGTCCGCACTATAATGACAGGCGTACTAACACCTTCTGCGCGCTTCGGCAGCGCATTGATACGGAGCTCAGATATCAATGCGCTGCCGAAGCGCGCAGAAGGTGTTAGTACGCCTGCCATTATAGTGCGGACTTTCCATAGCATAGAAAATCGCTATGTTTCAATTTGTGTAACTGAACTTGTTTCATATCACTGGTCATATAAACCTATGTAAACAGGAAAAACGCGGAACAGTTTGGTCGCATCTAACTACAGCCCCAAAAAATACCATTGGCCATACTGAGCCTAGCTACATTGCTAACAGGAGTGACAGTGCGTCTGACTGCGTCTAACTGACTGGGAGGTCGCGCAAAGCTCGGAGAGGTACGGAGCAGCTCGTCTCAATTCAGATAAGAGCATATTTCATTATGGAAGTACGGTGGACTGTTCCTTTAAGAGAATATGTTAATGCAGCGACCTGATGTTTGATGGCTTTTGTAACTGTATGACGTCTGTCTGTCCGTGTAAATGTGTACTAGAGCCCTGCACTCCCACATTGTGTACCACTACAGGGAACTCGATCATAAGTGCAAGGCAACGTATCTCAAACACTTGACCACCGAATAGTGAAATTTGTATCTTTATTTCCACAAGATAGAGGAGTTTTTATCCAGCGCTTATTTTTAATTTGTTTAAAAAAAAATTATGGAAAATATTGATAAAAAAACATTGTTTTTTCATAGCAGGCACTGTATCTTTACATTGCATGCTTTTTAACTTGAGTGATTTCTTACTCTACACACTCATGTAAACATCATTATTATATAGTTCAATAGCAGTTATAAGCATCTTTCCTTAATTTTAGGTAATCTAAAACTACCGTGAATTGACATCGATTAAGTTCTTATGTCCGATAATATTCAGTCGTAACTATACAGTAACAAGAGTGCTCCGAGAGCACAAGATCCCCCGCTGGCAACTATACCATATAACTCTGGTAAAATGCGACCGAATTGAACGAAATTACAATATGCGTATTATCGACATGTAACAAAGAATCTTGTTAAGTTTTGTGAAATTCCTCCAAAAACTGTGAGAGGAGTTGATTTCAGAAGGTGAGTCTGTCCTGGGACAGATGGACGGACAGACATTGCCACGACATAATCCCACTTTGGGCCTTTCGGCCAGCGGGGGATAATGATGTAAAGTGAAAGCGCTGGTGCCCTGCTGTCCACCAGGCACCCAGCAGAGTCACACCATAATAAATATTGTGGTGTTGTTTCTAGTGCCTGGCATGCGGTCTCAAAGAAAGGAATAAATATGTATTCATAACTGTGATGCGCATCTCATTATTGGGATCACTGTCAGAAGACAATGCAACCATTTATTGATGCAAAATACAGGATACAATTCATATGCTATAATATTCTATTCATGTTGATTTTGCGCCTTTGCAAATATTTTGCTCATACACATCAGGAGTGCTGCTTTTAGGGAGTGCCTAAATATCTACATTACAGACATAAGGTAATATATTGCGTACCCAGGAATTTGACTAGGTAAATAAGCACAAGAACACTAGCTATTCAACATGGGTGAAACATAATCTTACCTTGCCCTGGGCTACGAGCTCTCTCTGTGCAGCTGATGCTGATTTCACCAGAGCGCTGGTTGCTGCTGCGATGGACTTGGCTGCTTCCAAGATCTGCTCCTCAAAGTCCAATGACTCATCTGCTTGCTGCAAACAGAATGATGCAGTGATTACATCAGCATATAAAGGAAAAAAAAATAGCTCAGGTGTCAGTGCAAATAAGCAGCTATATTTACTTCATGTATAGCTCAGGTGTTGTAGGATGCATACGATCTATGCATACAACTGAAGGGACAAAAGAGACACAGTTACCACTGAAAAACCCTCAGGGAAGCTTGACACCTTAGAACAGTCCTGAGGGTCATGGATTCTAATCTTAAATTTCTGCTGCATCTCTTTAAGGCTGACACCTTGTGGTGCCGAGGAGCAATTACATCATGTTTCAGTCCTAAATTGCTCCACGCAGCCAACCCTTCATAGAACACCTTCTGTAAATGGTTTTTGAGTGATAACAGACTGTGAACCAGCAAGAATGCCATACTCGTGGGCATACAGGCTTTTTCACTCACAGCACACAGAGCACACGAGTCTGGAGACAGGGCGGGACACTGTAGGAATATGTTTGATATATAGTTGGACTGAATAACAACCTAATATATCAAACATATCAGACAGAGCCCTGCAGTGAAGGCTTCCAGGTCTAGCTGACCTCTAGAGCATGGAGGAGAAGAAAGCAGGACAGGAGAGAAGGGGAGACTGGAATAGAAGCAATAAGGAATGAACAGATGAGTGATGGATAGGAGAGGATGAGAAGATGGAGGAGGAAGGAGGAGGAGGAAATGGGGTACACACTCAGATGCTGGAAGAGACATGAAGTTTTTTGAAGTTTCATGAAAGAAGAGATGAAGGTAAACAGACACAGAGAAAAAGTTATGAGCAAGTCCCACACTAACAGTGTTGGCCTCGTCTTCCCCGCACAGCATCTGATAATTACAGTACATACACTTCGAACTGAAAACAAAGGAAACAAAATGTTGGGGACATGTGAAGAGGCATGCATGATACCAATGAACATGACCAACTTTCCATGAAAAGATTGTGCAGGTCAGGGAAATCAACCACCAGATGTTTCTCTTTTCATGAAATCTCACCAATACAATACACTCCCAACTGCACACCATGGGATTTGCACTTCATCTAGCACACTGCTGACTTCAAACACGAACCTGACTGACTCCAGCTCTCAGCCTAACTAGATTTAGAGGCGGACATGTTGCGGTATGCTCAGAGTATCAACTAATAATCCTTTGACATATAGTAGGGGTCTAACACAAATGCCACAACCTGTATCTGTTTAGTGCTCCAAATATGAACTTGGATTTAAATGTCAAATGGGTGTGACCCAAATCACGTTTATTAAAATTATTTATTTATTTGAATTAACCATACAGCCTACCTCTATGCCCCTGAATACACTGGAAAACAATGGAAAAAAAAAAAACCTTAGAAGTAAAAATGCCAAAACACTGATCGTTCACTTGACTGTTCATAATCCTGCTGATGGGGGTATTATTTCTGTTTGTACCTATAATAATCCACCACAACCTCAATCAGGAAGTACTGGCTCTCGTTAATGATTATGATCTTTATTAGAGCTTCATATCGGACTGTTTGCTCACATTCATGAGCCTTTTTTTTTTTTTAATATACAGGAGCCCAGTCTTGATGCACGCCTTTCATATCAACCAGGTGCCCTGTGAACCCTTCTGTCAAGCTTTCTTTTAAAAAGTGTACTTTCTACTTGCATCTATACTTGTAGTCATTTGGATCTGTTCTATCCAAATAACACATTCAATTTTATGTCCAAACAAAATAGGGAATGTCTTCTACTACAGATTTCCCATCAGTGTTGTGCAGAGGTCATAAATGATTTAGTGCTAATCTTTTAATATAGATGAAGAGCGTTGTTTGTGGAGAATAGTTTCCTGACACACACTATAGAGCTCAACATCTAGTAAACAAATTGTGAACAGCACAGAGCATCTGAAAACCACTTCTGGCCAAGGTAATTTCTTCACGGCTCTTCAGAGTTTATCTAAACTTGGATAGACATTTCCAGCATGATAATACACCAGGTCACAAGAAATGGATCATCAGTGAAAGCTTCCAGAAACAGACCAGTATGTTTTTATTATTTCAGTGGTCTTCACAGTTCCCCCAACCCTATCCAACATCTCTGCTGCATTTTTCCATTGTTACATGTTTTCATGCTGTTCTGATCACCAAAAAGGTACAACCCCGATTCCAAAAAAGTTGGGACAAAGTACAAATTGTAAATAAAAACGGAATGCAATAATTTACAAATCTCAAAAACTGATATTGTATTCACAATAGAACAGAGACAACATATCAAATGTCGAAAGTGAGACATTTTGAAATTTCATGCCAAATATTGGCTCATTTGAAATTTCATGACAGCAACACATCTCAAAAAAGTTGGGACAGGGGCAATAAGAGGCTGGAAAAGTTAAAGGTACAAAAAAAGGAACAGCTGGAGGACCAAATTGCAACTCATTAGGTCAATTGGCAATAGGTCATTAACATGACTGGGTATAAAAAGAGCATCCTGGAGTGGCAGCGGCTCTCAGAAGTAAAGATGGGAAGAGGATCACCAATCCCCCTAATTCTGCGCCGACAAATAGTGGAGCAATATCAGAAAGGAGTTCGACAGTGTAAAATTGCAAAGAGTTTGAACATATCATCATCTACAGTGCATAATATCATCAAAAGATTCAGAGAATCTGGAAGAATCTCTGTGCGTAAGGGTCAAGGCCGGAAAACCATACTGGGTGCCCGTGATCTTCGGGCCCTTAGACGGCACTGCATCACATACAGGCATGCTTCTGTATTGGAAATCACAAAATGGGCTCAGGAATATTTCCAGAGAACATTATCTGTGAACACAATTCACCGTGTCATCCGCCGTTGCCAGCTAAAACTCTATAGTTCAAAGAAGAAGCCGTATCTAAACATGATCCAGAAGCGCAGACGTCTTCTCTGGGCCAAGGCTCATTTAAAATGGACTGTGGCAAAGTGGAAAACTGTTCTGTGGTCAGACGAATCAAAATTTGAAGTTCTTTATGGAAATCAGGGACGCCGTGTCATTCGGACTAAAGAGGAGAAGGACGACCCAAGTTATCAGCGCTCAGTTCAGAAGCCTGCATCTCTGATGGTATGGGGTTGCATTAGTGCGTGTGGCATGGGCAGCTTACACATCTGGAAAGACACCATCAATGCTGAAAGGTATATCCAGGTTCTAGAGCAACATATGCTCCCATCCAGATGACATCTCTTTCAGGGAAGACCTTGCATTTTCCAACATGACAATGCCAAACCGCATACTGCATCAATTACAGCATCATGGCTGTGTAGAAGAAGGGTCCGGGTACTGAACTGGCCAGCCTGCAGTCCAGATCTTTCACCCATAGAAAACATTTGGCGCATCATAAAACGGAAGATACGACAAAAAAGACCTAAGACAGTTGAGCAACTAGAATCCTACATTAGACAAGAATGGGTTAACATTCCTATCCCTAAACTTGAGCAACTTGTCTCCTCAGTCCCCAGACGTTTACAGACTGTTGGAAAGAGAAAAGGGGATGTCTCACAGTGGTAAACATGGCCTTGTCCCAACTTCTTTGAGATGTGTTGATGTCATGAAATTTAAAATCACCTAATTTTTCTCTTTAAATGATACATTTTCTCAGTTTAAACATTTGATATGTCATCTATGTTCTATTCTGAATAAAATATGGAATTTTGAAACTTCCACATCATTGCATTCCGTTTTTATTTACAATTTGTACTTTGTCCCAACTTTTTTGGAATCGGGGTTGTACAACACATGACTATAGAGCTAAAACTAGTACCTCATGTTACACTTTAGATACATTATATTACAAGCATTTAGCAGACACACAATCTTATCCAGAGCAGTGTACAACATACCCAGAGCAGCCTGGGGAGCGGTTGGGAGTTAGGTGCCTTGCTCAAGGGCACTTCAGCAATTCCTGGGGGTCTAGGAAATTGAACTAGTGACCTTTTGGTCCCAAAGCTGCTTCTCTAACCATTAGGCCATGGCTTCCCCTGGTGCAAATACACACTTCCCAGTGACCAAATAAGAGAGTCTGGATTCAGGAGTTGAAGATGCAGAACTGTATGATGACAAGTACAACAGCCAAGCTAACAACTACAGATCCAATTAAACTGGAAGAGGAAAAACAAAAAACAAAACAAACAACAGCTACTACATTGACAAATAGCCCCACTGGTTTCAGGCCAGTTGTATGATTTCAGTAAATTCCCTTATGATTTATTAGAACTGGAATGGAATTCCCCTTTTTGTGTTTCACAAACAGTAACATAACCTTCTGGTCCATAATTAACCTGTCAATATATGTAAATAATTGGTATTGCCAAACAGAAGGGTCATTACATGACAATTGACTGAGCTGGATATGTCGGGTTTGAGTTCAGAGAAGATAAATAAGCCTCAATATGGAGAATATCACAACCTGAGTTTATATCAAGAGCTCAATTAATCACAGTTTCCATATACTATGACATTTTCTCCTAACATTATGTTAATAATGCCAATCTGACAAATAATGAATGAATTTGTTGAAATTATACAAATATAAAATTACCCTTGGCAGCAGACTGAACTGAATTTGCTTTTTTTTTTTTAAACCGAGGTGATAAAACTCTGATAAATGGGCTGTTAAAAATGTTAAAAATCTGTTTAGTGAGTCACAACTGTGAAGTGAAAAGCACTGACAGATTTAGTTTCCTGTAGACAGATCCAATAATAAAAATGATTCTGGAAAAAATTGAGAAAGCAATGACCTTTGCTTTCGTTTCGTTTCCTGAGCTTCAGGCAGGTCTGACCAAGTTTATCTTGCACAAAAAATAATCTTCACAATATCAAACAATGCAGACGTTCCTGCAGATAAGAAATCTTAAAGCAAGAACTAAAGGATCTGCCTCTAAGCCTGCAAAGCTTTGTGAAAAATATTCAACATTCTTTAGGAAGCAGCAAACCCCCATACCAGCCAGCAGCACATTCCAACACCCCAAGGCCAGGTGGAAGTGATTTGACACAGGTATGCTGACGGACAGAGTTACTGAGGAAGTGTGTTTCTGAATACAGTACAGAGAGGCAGGGATGGGTAGATACCTTCGGCTTGGCTCTGGGCTTAAGCTGCTCCAGTTTTTTAGCTGCGGCCTCAATGGATGCGGCGGCCCCCAGCAGCTCCGTCTCAGCGATTACTGTAGGGTCCTCAGGGTCCACCCACTCCGAGCCTGGGGACGAAGGGTATGAGGTGTAAGCCGAACCAAGTTTTATTTATAAAGCGTATTTAAAAACAAGAGAAGCTGTACAACATGCTGAACAAGGAGGTCAAATGTATGAAACTGAAATACATGAAAAGGAGAAGTAAAATAAAACATATCAAAGCACTACACACACACACACACACCACTCTAAAACCAGATAAACCACATACGCAATATGAAACATAAAAAGACAGAACACTTTACATAAGGAAGAATGTGTAGAAAACTAGTGAGCCCTGCTTTAATCACCACTGCACCGTGGAAGTGCAGCTGGTGGAAATGTGTTTTTGATGGATTATCCTCATTCTTTACTGACTTTTAAAGTGCCTATAAAATATTACATTTTTTAACAGCTCATGTAGACAGACATGGTTGTGGGGATGATACTGAACACTCGAGAACACTACCCCCTCCCATATTGTGCTTTCCTGTATGTGTACATGTGTGCTACAACACTTGTGCTCTCTCATACTCACCTCCATCTGCAGCAGAGGAAATGAAAACAGCAGTATTAAAGGAGTGAAGCAGGGAGGTCCACTGGGCCAGTGGGCTTTATTAACCTCACACAGATACAATTCATCCCAATATACTGCCCATTACTGTTAACACTCATACAGCTTTACTGACTGGACCTGAGCTCTACAACACATTTAACCAATAGCCTGTGGGTTCTGCTCTTATAGCCTATCGGATTGAGGCTCTATCAACAAACACCTGTCTACTGCTAAAACCAGTTTTTCTCCTTGGTTCTATTACAGTAAAGGGGATTCACTTTATTCGGTAAGGAACAAGTTCAAGCATTACCCATTTTTGATTTAAGGTGCATGGAGTGCATCAAACTACCATACACTATAATGCGTAAGTGGTAAGTTGGGAGTTGTAATAATGTTTCCCACCTCGACACATCTGATGTGAGAAAGGGGTAAAGCATGCATGCCTCCATGACTTCTGTTTGCTCTGTCAGAGCAAGTAAGGCGCAAAAACAAAACAAAACAAAAAAGCTATTTTAAATCTCACCTTTACAGTTACAGGCCTGAGTGGACAATAGCAAGTAGCATTAGCAACAAGCTAGCTGGCCATCGTTAGCGATAACTTTCATGTTGATTACCTTCTCAAAACAGCAATTTGTACCGTCAGTGTTATAGAATTACCCAAGTACTGTGTGTGTATTAATTGATTTAAAGCCAGTACTGTTTTAAAGCTAGACGGCCTTTCGATTTCATAAAATTGGTGAAATTTAGTCATTGGGATATATGTTTATTTCTGTAATATCTCAAAAAAAGGCCATTCTGTGGCTATTTAATGTGAGGGGATTCCTTAGCAAATGTGCATGAAATCGCTCACTTCGTGCAGTCAAGCAGACAGAGGAAGTCCGTGTGCACATGTGCACGTTTACCTCCTTCTTTTGGGTTTTATGGCAGCTGGCATCCACAATGTTGCATTACTGCCATCTACAGGTTTACCTTGACGGTGCACTGACAGTTACATCATTCTGTCGCTAAACGAACAGCTGATCACACCGAGGTGCTCGCTGACCGCCGATATTTATTAGTTTGGTCCTGCGTTTCCTTTCTTTCACAACATATCTTTTCTTCTCGCTTTCCATTACTGTAGTCGGTCTTTCATGTTTCATTCGCACACTCGCGTCCTCCAGTTTTCTCTCCTGTTTCAAATTTGTATCCCACAATGTCTTGAGTGAACAGGGAAAGCCCACCATGTGATGCATGACGTAGTATCTTGAATTGGGTCATGGTGAAGCAGGAAAAAAGCAGCAGAGAATTTAGGGCCATGTGGCTCCAAATTCATTAATTGTTCTATTTAAAAAAAAAACCTAATAAAATTGGAAGTCTGTGATTCAAATTCAGTAGCTTTCGGTTCACTAAACAAAAATAATTGGGTGTCAGGGAAAATTCTTTTTATGACCTGAACTTAAAATCTGAAAGGCGGTCTACCTTTAAACTAATTTAAAAGTAGAGGAGGTCTGTACACAGTACGCATGACCATGTTGATTTGATGTCAGTCTATAAAAACAGGGGAGGAACTGGCAGCTGAGAAGACGACTCTAAATTGATGATTTGAAATAAGTTGCGGGGCAATTTCTGCGGCTTTCAAACACAGCATAAGAACAGATCACGTACGTGTGCATGATATGTACGTATGTATGCATGTGTGCGCTTTCTCACCTTTCATAGCTTCAGCTGTCTGGATAAGCTCGGTGACTGAGCTGGCTACTTTCTTTGACAGTACAGCCAGCTGCTGCCTGTGCTCTGTTGTAGGCTTCTGCAACACCTGGAAACGCAAGAAGATACTCAATTACTTTTCATGAGCCTTAGAAAAACAATTTTTTATAAGGAGGTCACGAAAAAACTAATTTGAACTTCAGCTGAGCCCTCTGTGATTTTGTGTTTACAGGCATACTATTAAATCTCAAAGTTCCTGTGTTCAGCACTTACCAGATTATTCAAACAGTCATGCAAACAGTATGCAGCATTATTATACATACAGGACACTTTTTCGATGGAATAAAAACACGCATTCTAGTCTCTTCTAGCGGGTTTCATTCATTTGGTTTGATAGCGTGCAATATTGTTAGCATATCACTGACCCTACATGGATTAAAAATCACTCTACCCAATGGAGAATGAGTGTTTAATATGGTTTACAATATTGCATGGTTGTCAAGACAACATAACGTCACACATCCAATGTGTATGTATTATAATAATAGGCTTTTTTTCGTGGTACTGTATATCAGATATATTCCATTCAGCTCAATATCATGCTAGCTGGATGGCATATATCTGATATACCACTCAACACCAGACAATATTATTTAAATATTTTACCTTGAATAAAAGCCTTTATACCACAGCACTGTTACAGTGGTGCTTGAAAGTTTGTGAACCCTTTAGAATTTTCTATATTTCTGCATAAATATGACCTAAAACATCATCAGATTTTCACACAAGTAGATAAAGAGAACCCAGTTAAACAAATGAGACAAAAATATTATACTTGGTCATTTATTTATTGAGGAAAATGATCCAATATTACATATCTGTGAGTGGCAAAAGTATGTGAACCTTTGCTTTCAGTATCTGGTGTGACCCCCTTGTGCAGCAATAACTGCAACTAAACGTTTCTGGTAACTGTTGATCAGTCCTGCACACCGGCTTGGAGGAATTTTAGCCCATTCCTCCGTACAGAACAGCTTCAACTCTGGGATGTTGGTGGGTTTCCTCACATGAACTGTTCGCTTCAGGTCCTTCCACAACATTTCGATTGGATTAAGGTCAGGACTTTGACTTGGCCATTCCAAAACATTAACTTTATTCTTCTTTAACCATTCTTTGGTAGAATGACTTGTGTGCTTAGGGTCGTTGTCTTGCTGCATGACCCACCTTCTCTTGAGATTCAGTTCATGGACAGATGTCCTAACATTTTCCTTTAGAATTTGCTGGTATAATTCAGAATTCATTGTTCCATCAATGATGGCAAGCCGTCCTGGCCCAGATGCAGCAAAACAGGCCCAAACCATGACACTACCACCACCATGTTTCACAGATGGGATAAGGTTCTTATGCTGGAATGCAGTGTTTTCCTTTCTCCAAACATAACGCTTCTCATTTACAACATAAAGTTCTATTTTGGTCTCATCTGTCCACAAAACATTTTTCCAATAGCCTTCTATTAGCAAACTGCAGACAAGCAGCAATGTTCTTTTTGGAAAGCAGGTGGCTTTCTCCTTGCAACCCTGCCTTGCACACCATTGTTGTTCAGTGTTCTCCTGATGGTGGACTCATGAACATTAGCCAATGTGAGAGAGGCCTTCAGTTGGTTAGAAGTTACTCTGGGGTCTTTGTGACCTTGCCGACTATTCCACGCCTTGCTCTTGGAGTGATCTTTGTTGGTCGACCACTCCTGGGGAGGGTAACAATGGTCTTGAATTTCCTCCATTTGTACACAATCTGTCTGACTGTGGATTGGTGGAGTCCAAACTCTTTAGAGATGGTTTTGTAACCTTTTCCAGCCTGATAAGTATCAGCAACACTTTTTCTGAGGTCCTCAGAAATCTCCTTTGTTCGTGCCATGATGCACTTCCACAAACATGTGTTGTGAAGATCAGACTTTGATAGATCCCTGTTCTTTAAATAAAACAGAGTGCCCACTCACAACTGATTGTCATCCCATTGATTGACAACACCGGACTCTAATTTCACCTTCAAATTAACTGCTAATCCTAGAGGTTCACATACTTTTGTCACTCACAGATATGTAATATTGGATCATTTATCATCAATAAATAAATGACCAAGTATAATATTTTTGTCTCATTTGTTTAACTGGGTCCTCTTTATCTACTTTTAGGACTTGTGTGAAAATCTGATGATGTTTTAGGTCATATTTATGCAGAAATATAGAAAATTCTAAAGGGTTCACAAACTTTCAAGCACCACTGTAAATTCTCAGATGTAATTTCTAGAAATAAAAACACCTTCTGAGCATGGTACAAAAGACAGTAATGCCAACTGTAATTAAAACAATGGCTTTCTATCTTTTTCTGTTTCTATTAATACTCTTGTTCTAAAACATTATCATTTCTATAATAACAGCTCATTCACAGGGACTTGTGTATGATGGACTAGCCCCCCAAAAAATAAAGCCTTGTGGAAGGGGGAAAAGTTTAAACAAACATGTACTTGCAATAGTTGACAAAAATGTGCTGGTGTAAGAGGAAGATAAGCCTATAAATAAGCATGTGGACGAATAATTGTGGAACTCGCAACCATTAAAAAAATGATTAAAAAAAACCCTCTAATAAATACTGATAGAGCAACTTGAGAACTGAATCCTCTTGAAAGCCAGCAAGCTTGAATCGATTGGGCTCCAACTAACCCATAAGAAATACAGAGCATTATGGATTCTGTTGAGAGAGTAAACTATGTAGAATTTACTTGCAGTATTTCACTATGTGGTCAATAAAACAGCTGAAATAATTATGAGTTACTCTATTATAAAAAAGTAATGATTGCACCACTTATATGCTGGAAAATACAATTAACTATGAAATGCAATTATTGATAGCAATACGCACTTCTAAAATATCCACCCAAGGCATGCGCGCGCGCGCACACACACACACACACCCACCAGTAGGACATGTTCGAGCAGGTCAATGTATCCAGTTGTACACTCCAGACCGTAAAGCAGGGCTTTGCTCTGCACATCCTCAGACACCTCCTGATGATACGCAGCTTGCTGCAGGAGAAAGACAAAACTTAATAAAATACACATTATCTTTAAATTGAACAGAACCACAACAGAAACCTTACACATTAAAACAAAATCGCTGAAAGTCAAAATCAGTCATGAGAACTTAGTTGTTGCATGTTAACTCTCCAGGCTACATTCAATCAGAGTGAATGGATATGGTGAAACAGTAAAACTAGTATTGCTCTTTAAACCTAAGGCTAAATGAATAAAATAATTAAAATTTTGGGAGTCGAAATTGAAGTGCAGCTAGAGATAATGAGATGAGAATGAGATGAGATGAGAAATTGAAGTTTGGGTCAAAGTGACCTTGAGAAGAGGCATAAACTGTATTTACACTACCCTCAAGCCTCTCATATGCTTCCTTCCTTTGAAGCTGGGCAGATCAGTGCCAGGGCTGCTGAATGAAAGCTTGTTTGTAGTCTGTGTGTATTCAAATGTGCATCTGTGCACCTGCGTGTATGTGCGAGATGAAGAATGTGATGGTGATTGTTGAGCGAGGCCGATTAGCACCTTGCAGGTGAGCAGCATGTCAGAGACGGCTTTGCGGCTCAGGTTGGCAGTGGCGATGACGTCCTCCTGCTGGCCGGAGTTGCCCGCTGCCACAGATTTGGCCGTGGCTACAGTGATGCCCTTGGTCATGCGGATGAGCTCCTCTGGTGTGGCAAGCTTCTCTGGAATGTCCTTGGACTGGAAGACCTGCACAGAGGACAAGCCAGTGAATATTTGTGTTTAAAAAACAAAACTCACCATTATATACACATAGTTTTGTTTAATCCACAATAAAAACATTTTAATGAAGGTAAAATATTACAATTTTATTTATTTTCAACTCTAGTAGATTGTTTTAACTTTTTAACACTCCCAAAACATTAAACAAAAGTCCTTCCTAAGCGTTAATAATTTATCTTTACCAAATGGAATGATACTGTTTGTATTTGCAATGATGCTTGCTATTAGGATAACCCCCCCAAGCACATGATGGGCTTAATTTATGTTTTGAACAGTTAGGTCCATAAATATTTCACCACTGACAAAGTTATTTCTGTATAATAAATCTGAGCTCAAAGTGCAGACCATCAGCTTAACCCTTTCACCACCATGTAACTTTTCCCAGAAGGGGTTTCCCTACTACAATGAGACCAGAATAGCAGTCTACAGTGGTGAAAGGGTCGGGTTTTTATTTTATTTTTTTTATTTTATTAATACGTCCAAATTGGGTGAATGGTGTAGGACTTCTAGAACTTTGAGGAAAAAAAAAATTTCCCTGGTGAAGAAAACCTCCTTTATATCAGCTGGCCAGACAATGAGATAAAGATCAACTTGTACCAGACTAATGGAAAGAGAAGAGTATAGAAGAAAGAAGGAATTGTTCATGATCCAAAGCACAGGACCTCATCTTATGGGGTTAGTATGAATGGCTGCTGGTGGAACCGATCCCTTTGTAATGATGCAGGATGAATTCTGGAGTGTATAGGGCTATATTATTCGCTCACATTCAGCCAAATGCTTCAAAACTCATCAGATGGTGCTTCACAGTGCAGGTGGAAAATGACCCAAAGTGTACTTCAACACTAACTTTAAGGCAAAAAAATATAGTGGAATGCTCCGTCTGTGGGTTCCTGACTTGAGGCAGTCAGTGACAAAAAGTTTTATAACCAAGTATTAAATACAACAATTTAACTTAGTCAGGCTAGTTTGTCCAAATACTTTTGGTCCCTTAAAAAGAGGGTGGGGGTGGGGGTTGGTGGGACATGACTCCACATATTTAAAAATAAAATCTTGTAATTCCTATTCCATTTGCCAGATTTGGATGCAAATACTCTTACATTAAAACCGAAAGTCTGAAATTTTCACCTCATTCATTATTCAATTTAAACTCCAATACACTGTGGTATACTGAAATAACAATAACCGTCAGTGTTCTAATATTGATGGACCAGACTGTATTTCCATAGAAAACTCCTTTAATTATTAAAAAAAGGACCCAATTACCAAATTCCTTTACTTATTAATTTGCAGTTGCTATAAAAAAGTGATTGCTTTGATCAATGGGTGGTTGTATATCATATCTCTGCTATCATATACAATATGTCAGGTATAACACAGCCGATGGAATGATGTTATGAGAAAACAATCAGTGCAATCAAAATCACACCACCCCACGGTTGATTATTTTGCTATTAC